>NC_051847.1:84732761-84735836 GCF_002237135.1 Teleopsis dalmanni | reverse complement strand
GATTATTGCACCGTCTTGTTTTTACGAAAACTTTGTAGTTACTCGTTCACTATCTAAGTCTTTACAGTGCTGATATAACTCTTCCTCTTCAAGTGGTCCTTGCAAACCCTTATGAAATATTTTTCTCATCCACCAGAAACTCCATCTCGAAAATATATTACCGGTTGAGTAGGGATTCTTTGGGCGTTCAATTTTTCTTCTAGTCCGATTCATGTTAAATTTCTTTATTTACAGTTACGTTTGGTTATGATAAACCAAAAATGTAGTAATAAATTCGAAGTTCAAGAAATGAAGATAACCGACACGAGCACCACTCAATATGGTGAATGCAACAAAAATTTTTTAAATCGTGAATAACAGTAAATAGCAATGCAAAAAATTTACAATATTTTTTCAATGTTACAACAAAACTTTATAGACAATGTACGGTAATTATGCGTACTCGTTCTCGTATTCGTACAACAGAAATTATTTTCAAATAATTCCTTATCCTTATGCAAATCATGCAAAATTGTTATATTATTCTGTTTAATGAATTATTATTATTAAGACATATTGAATTAATTGCTGCAAGTTAATTGCTACACTCATTAAATTTGATGAATGTTACCAATATATGAATAAGCTACAATTCAGTTTGAGCAATGAAGCGTAAACGAAACATTGGACCACTAATTTTAAACAGCAAAAAACACAAGCGCAAAAAAAGATTTAATGAAATAAGTGTTATTTAACACTTACTTTGTGCTCAATGGTCGTTTGTAGATTCTTATCCAAATGCACCTTTATATATAATTTGGGTGCCATCCAATTTGGCACGAATACGTTTGCCTACGATCTCTGCTGAAAACACTAAATCTTCTAAAATAAAATACACAGCAGTTAAACTACGCGAACGGATTATTGCACCGTCTTGTTTTTACGAAAACTTTGTAGTTACTCGTTCACTATCTAAGTCTTTACGGTGCTGATATAACTCTTCCTCTTCAAGTGGTCCTTGCAAACCCTTATGAAATATTTTTCTCATCCACCAGAAACTCCATCTCGAAAATATATTACCGGTTGAGTAGGGATTCTTTGGGCGTTCAATTTTTCTTCTAGTCCGATTCATGTTAAATTTCTTTATTTACAGTTACGTTTGATTATGATAAACCAAAAATGTAGTAATAAATTCGAAGTTCAAGAAATGAAGATAACCGACACGAGCACCACTCAATATGATAAATGCAACAAAAATTTTTTAAATCGTAAATAACAGCAAATAGCAATGCAAAAAATTTACAATATTTTTTCAATGTTACAACAAAACTTTATAGACAATGTACGGTAAAATTACGCGTACTCGTTCTCGTATTCGTACAACAGAAATTATTTTCAAATAATTCCTTATGCAAATCATGCAAAATTGTTATATTATTCTGTTTAATGAATTATTATTATTTAGACATATTGAATTAAGAGAATGTTTTTATTTAATTTGTATGTTTCGTATTTTTTTTCATAGTAATGAAATATTTTTATTGTGATCAGAATAAAAAAAACACTAAACAAAATAGATAATAAAAAAAATAATTACTAAAGCTTTTACGCACGTGTGCAAATGTAAACAAAAGAAACTTTTAATAGATGTTAATGATTGGGTTTAATAAAACTAAAAACTTTTTTTAAATGTAATATGCTCTTTAAACATTCTGCACATATTTAAGTATTTTAAGAAATGTGACAACATTGCATTTATGATGAAATCCATCAAATTATGTTTGTGTATGTTTATGAGAGAACAAATAGTAGAATGAATAAAAATTACCCAGCGGCACCATTATGCCAGCGCTGAAAAAGTAAGCGAGGAGGTAATAGCTCTTCGTTTTTATTTTTCTTTGTTTTCGACATTTGTGTTCGACATAGGCAATTTCGGGGTTGAAATTATAAAAGAATGAAGAAGAAAAGCATATGAGAGTATTAAGAATTTCTTGTTTTGCCTACATTGTATACATTTAGTCTGCTTTTGATTTTAGTGAAGTGCGTGCAGTGAACAATTTTTAATTTTTAAAATCAAATAAAAAACAAAAATATAAATAAAATATAATTTGTAATTTAACATAAACTCACTGTAAGTATATGCAAAATTAAGTAAATATATTTAAAATGATAATTATAATTTTTGTTTTGTATTATATAGATGCATACTGTAAGACATTATAAATGTTTGGTGAAAAAGAAAAAGGAGGAATTTTCATCGTTTAAAAAAGAAGGTATAAATGAAACAGGGAATTTTAATCGTGCATTTATTAAAATATTTTATTTTTTTATAGAAAATGATTTTCAAAATTTTGGTACGAAAACAATACCTTCCTGCAGTACAGCTGAACATATTAATGGTGATATTAATAAGTTAATATTTAAATAAATTAATATGAAAATATGTTAACAATTTAATATATAAATGAGGTAATATTTAAATTAATTAACATGTAAATAATTATATATAAATAATTTAAACTGTAAATAAGTTAATATGATATATATATATATTATATATTTTTATGTAAATATTAATATTTTGATTTTATAAAACATAAATATAAAATATAATTCATCCAAAAAAATTTTTAGTATTTTATTTAAAAATCAATAGCATATGTAAAATTTAAAAGGTAAGCTAACATGTCAGCGCTGATATGTTGCATTACAAATTCGAAAAGGTAAGCTAACATGTCAGCGCTGATATGTTGCATTACAAATTCGAAAAAGTAAGCGAACATGTCAGCGCTGATATGTTGCATTACAAATACGAAAAGGTAATCGAACGATTCAGCTCTTGCCCGCAAAGACATGCACGTGTTAAAGTAATTAGGAGTTTCCTTTGAATAATCAGCGCTAGGCATTACCATTCAGCGCTGAGGGAATCGATTCCCTCAGCGCTGAAAGTCCCGCTGGGTATGTTTAAATGCCCTGCAATGTTTGAATGTATTTGTTACACAAGCAAAATACACTTACAACACCCCAGCGGGACTTTCAGCGCTGAGGGAATCGATTCCCTCAGCGCTGAATGGTAATGCCTAGCGCTGATTATTC
>NC_051847.1:84720107-84732661 GCF_002237135.1 Teleopsis dalmanni | reverse complement strand
TTATCCTGTGTTCGTGAGTGGATGCGTGTGTACTCGTATAAGCAGGGTTTGTTTGTACGTCCATGTGTTGCTTGTGTATAATTCTATAAACGAGCAAAAGTACCTGGTAATATGCAGCAAAGTATTTTATGCTTCCTAAAGTGTTTCTCAAATTAATCCTTTAGCCACCCTATAAATTATTCACGTTGTGTGAAGGATGGCAACATAACACACGCCCACCACTTACTTACCAAATGAAGCCAACGGCTGAAATGAATGGATAGAATGCATGGATGGTGTGTTGCTTCTGCCATTGCTGTTGACGTTGCCTTTGGTGGAGGGCAACAGTCTAACAGTCCAACAGTGCAACAACAATTAACCTTTGCTTAGCATTGTTCTCCATTGAGTGCTGCCCTTCGTTATATTTGTGCAAGTTTAAATAGTTTTTCCAGTAATAATGTCCTCTCAACTGGATTATATGAGCATTCCGACTCTCCATGTAATGCAAACGCATTCAATGTATGCATTTCATATGGCCAACAATTATTTTAGGAATGTTTTTGTGTGTTACCACTATGGATTTGTACATTCCGACTTGACCCTTACTTAATTTGCGTACTAAATTCGTTCTGTTTAATTTGAGTACATCATAAATAACTTGTTCACATCTCTGCTGCGCAATAGCAAATGCCCAAAATGCTTCATAAGCAACAACTTTCCATATATGCAAATGCACTGCAGTTCAGGAATTTGTGAATTCAATGTACTAACTTTTCCACTACTCCACCAGTCCATTTTAATCTTATCTAATTGAATTTTATTATCTATTTCAGGTGTACAGCATGTCCACACCGAAGAGCAGTCATGGCAATGCTAGCAGTTTTGGTGGCGCTAGCACTGGTGGGCGCAGTGCTGATCCGAAAGAGAAACTACGTCGTATACCGAGTGTACAGCCAGGTGCATTAATTTGTCAACATCTCATTAAGGAAGGCACATATGGCAGAATCTACGCTGGCAAATTGGGTGACTCTTGTGATGTGTTGATTAAAACTGTTGTTGATGGCGCTTCACTAACCCAAGTAGCATGTTTACTACAGGATGCGTCAATGCTAATTGGAGTCGCTCATTTAAATGTGTTACCACCTTTGCTAGCTAATACTGATTTGCCAGGACCACCAGAAATTGCATATCCATATCCGTCCAAGGGAAATTTAAAAATGTAAGTTTTGTGGTTTTCCGTATAAAAACTTTATTTTTGTCCTTCCGTTCTTAATTAAATTTTTTTTCCTAATGAATTCTGTCTCTACAGATTCTTACAAAAATCACGTGAAATGAACTCCCCGTTAAGCACTCGTCAACTTGTGGAATTTGGCTTACACGTTTCCAAAGGACTGGCACATCTTCACTCATTGGGTATAATACACAAGGACATTGCAACTCGGAACTGCTAGTGAGTAGACTCATATTTTTATTTAATTTAATTATTATATAAACTAAAAGATGTTTATAAAACTTAAATTAATAAATTAATTTTTTTAAAGAATTTCACATAACAAAGCACACCTTTATTCTACTTATATTTGTTATTATTATAACAACTCTCTTAAACTTCCCAAAAGGTTACATTTGGCTCGTTTTTAAGAGCCTAATAAAATAACGACACAATAATGCTAGATTTGTGGTTTAAAGGTATCTGTAGGATAGATTACGATAAATTAACCTGGTGGGCGATAAGACACCATAACACTATAATAAAAAAAATAAAGTGAGATTCTTTATGACCATCTTCTTTTTATTCTTCTATTTAATCGCTTTCAAAGTACTCTTTCTTTGACACAGCATACCTACGGCAACGGTTTGTCCAATTTGGAAGCTATTTGGGTTGCTATAGTTGATTTTTAGAATGGCCTTTAAAGTACAAAGCGTTGTAACTTAGCTATAAGTCAGGAGATGAATTCGATGGTTAATGAAAAAAAAAAATTCTTTTTCTGAATAATTTTAAAGAAACAATGCAGTATGAGATGGTGCATTATCTAATACAGCCTGTCTTTTTTGTGTAAAGCTTCACATAAATATTGCATACCGTGTACCCGGCGGAGGAAATTCATACTGCACCACACTATGATGATCAAAGAAAACTGCTTACATGACATTGATTTTTAAACGACATTTGCGCCGTCGTCTGGTTCAGAAAGCTTTGTTTAACAAAGTTTAACGCGGCGCTGCTTTTTGCAAAAAAATTGAGTGTTTTTGGCACCCAACGAGATATTACTTCTTTGAGCTACCAAACATATATCAATATTAGATGGGTTCGAATAGAAACTAAAAGCCAACAACAAAAATTTCAGTTAATTTATTGAAGTTTGGCTGACCATACAACGCTGTTTCGAGCATTGCCAAGTACTCATCATCAGTGGTCTTAGAAAATATTTGAAATTTGTGATTAGTTTATAGTCCGTATATAATATGTTTTGACTGAAAGTTTTAGACTTTCAACTATCTTTTAAAATAGTCTATATTGATCTATCGAAATGAAAATTTATCAGTATCGACGAGATCACTAATCATCATTCGACAGTTCTTGATTACCAAATTTATGATTTCATTGATATATTGTTTATCAGTTGATGATGGTCGTCAGGGTCATTTTTTATCTTCAATAGTTTCTCTGCCTATTCTGAACTGGTCTTATACTATATACAAACATTTTTTGTGATTAATCCTGATCACAGAAGGACTTCTGATATGTCACAAACAAATATGTACAAGTGATATAAACAATTCGATAAAGGTACACAAACCGTTCGTCATTGAAGATCTTCTGCGATATTTATTACAGAATAAAGAAATTTTATTACGCAAAAATAAGAGTTAAATGTCTAAAATGTTTATTTTGATATTTAAATATATAATTTGAAATCTATGTCTGTCACTAATGACTAAACCTTAAAAGTGCTGCCGGAGTCGAAAAACTTGCGTAGTTTAAATTAGGAACAACACTGTATTCACAGAAGTGTATGCCCGAATCCTATGTGGTAGAAATAATTGATTTGGTTGAAAAAGTTTTGGATGTGTTAAGAACTACTTATATATTCTTCAATTAAGTTAATCGTCCGCTAACAAATTTATTGTTTCTCCTTTACTTCACTATTGTGAGCAAACGATGTTCTCAAAAAATTTTCTGATAAGCGTCACATAAAAAAAAATATCACCGATATGAAGTGGACACCCTTTTAGAATAGCTTCAGGGTTTACTCACAGCAACCACGATAATGCTTTGTAAACTAACCCAGCGTCCTGACAATCGAAGTTTTAGGCACCTGGATTATGCGGTACCAGATTTCATCTTTGGTGAGGCGTCACAAATGAAAACATATTTACTATCAATTACACTCCAAAATTGCACAGGATGGATTTTATAGGATTTTAATCGCCTTTTTATGACAGCTTAAATTCTAAGCACACTATTATATTGTCTTTTCTTAGCACATTCATAAAATATATAGATATATTTATTGAACTTTTAATATTCCTTTTCTATATTTAAGTGTACTTCATCAATCATTATCCATTTACATGTCATGTTAACAAAAGCCTTCTTCTTATACTCTCTTATAATTTTTCTTTGCAGTTTGGACATCGACGCTCATGTTAAAATTTGCGACAACGCTCTATCACGTGATCTCTTTCCCGATGACTATCACTGCGTAGGAGATAATGAAAATCGACCACTTAAATGGATGGCATTAGAGTCTCTGCAGAAGAAATACTTTTACACCACATACAGTGATATATGGAGTTTGGGTGTATTTTTCTGGGAATTAGCTACACTTGCAATGCCACCATTTGAGGAAGTAGATATTTTTGAATTGATGCCATATCTCGCAGACGGATTTCGTTTGGGTCAGCCTATTAATTGTCCAGATGAATTGTAAGTAACCGATAGTGATTCAAAAGTAAGTATGTTTAATAACTGTAAATTTTGATTTATTTGCAGTTTCACTGTCATGTCCTGTTGTTGGCTTGTAGAACCAAAGCAACGACCATCATTTCCGCAGCTCGTAGCTTATTTACAAGACTTCCATGAAGACTTGGGCAAGTACATCTAAGCTATTCGCAATAGTGTATATGACACGACTGAAGCTGCATTTACATGCGATTGTTTCACAGGAGGAAGGCAGTTGTCCTTAAGTAATTAAGTGGTATCAATTTTTTGCATTTTAGTAAATTAATATTACGTATACATTAATTAAATATTTACATTTAAAATGTGTTTAATGTATGTATGTGAATTACCTGTTCGTAGAGCCATAAAAATTTAAATTTTACTTTTTAGCTAAGCAGAAATACGTACATTTTTACGTGAATAAAAGTAACGTTTAACTGAAAAGCAACATTTAATGACGTACTGTAGTTAGATTATATATGTAATTAACAAGAAAAATATAAGAGATTTTAAGATTTAATTAAGAGCAGATATTATATTAAATTTAGGCGACTTAAGACTTTATTTTTGTTCTGTTTTAATGTTGTCTTAAGTAAGTTGTTATCGTGTTTAACGATTAAGTAAAGAAGAAATTTTATGAAATAAGTATTTTTACACAACTTTTATTCCAGTTTTTCTTTCCTTATTTTCACAAAGTAACTATTATAGTCTAAATCCAAAGAATTATTTTTTTTTTAATTTGTTACTTTACTTAATATTCAATTTTCTTCCTTTGATTTAATGTGGCTTTGAGGTGAAAGTGCTGTTGATGTGGTTTTGTAGAAAGTTAACCTTGACAAACATTAAAAATTTAAAATACTATTTCTCTAATAAGACGTTAGTATTTCTTAAGGAGAAATACAAAAAATTTGCAGAAAGAAATTTTTATTTTACAAGGCTTAACAAAGAACATCTAAGTGGGCTACCCTCTTTAAGTGCAGGGTTGCAGAGCAAATGTTCGGTATATCTGCAGATAAAAATTGAATTTAAAAGAATGAAATAATTTTCTCGCGCTCAAAAATTACATTACTTATCCGTTTATTGCATATTATGAAAAAATCTTAGAGAAAATGTTTTATTTTACACAACCAAGCTAAGAAAATCTAAGTTAGGCACCCTATTGAACTATAGGGTTGCCTTAGAAGTATTCCACGTATCGTTGTACAAAAATTGGTATTTTCTCTAATTCAAAATTTTTTTACTAATCCAAATATGTTTTAACCAAAACCATTATTAATCAATCAAAAGAGCAAAATAATTTCATTAACTACAAATACAAAGTGTTATCTACAGATATATTTACATTGTAAATCACTAATACTTCATTTATTGATACTACAAATAAGTAAAAAGTACACTTTTTGTGTGATCTCTTAGTGCTTGTCGATGAGTATTGCTTATCATATGTTGCTATGATAACATACAATATTATCAATGTGCACACAATATTGATAATAATTTTTAATGTTTATGCTCGGATACTCGTATTTAGTGCAAAGTCCTATAACAAATCGAATTACAGAAACAATTATTGAAAAATTCTCACATATTCTTAGATATTAGTTTTTAAGCAGACCGCATCGAATAAAAGACTAAACCAAGCAAGCCATAGATTCAGTGCTTGCCCATTTTTTCTTCATAATATGCCCAGGAGCTTATGTTTGCAAATAAACGCAAGTACTTTTCACAGTCATTTTTTGGAAATCAGTTTCTCAGACAATATATTAATGCAAAGATTCAATAAAATGACAATTGGATAGTCAGTTGTTGCAGTTAATGCATCAAAACTTGACAATTAAACTCACTTAATTTGAGCTGGGACACCAAATATACGACCCATCTAGGATTTTTATTTGGTAATACGTTATTTGTCCTCTTAATCAGTTTAAACATACATAAATGCATTAAAACTTCCTAGCTAGGGTCTAGTAATTTGAGCTGATATACTAAAGATGTGTGTCATCTAGCATTGCCGCTTTGAAATACAAAATTTTTCCTTTTGATAAGTTCTGATCTATGTATATTATACAAATTCTTGTTTCATCCGCATTAATTGGATGCAGTAGAGATTTGAAATCATGGTTTGAATATGGGATAACAATCTATAATTGATATACGTACCACATATACAACATCAGTTTTCGTATTCTCAACTCCTACTTTGCTACCATGTAAACAACTTCTCTTTTTTTGGCAAGGATTATGTTTACCCAACATTAATCGGTGGTTCTTCTTCTGTTTTCATATTCACTTATGGTTATGGTTTCTTCTGTTCTAACAATGATACTCAGAAATTGATTCTGTTCATAAAATTGTTTTCACTTATGAGCACTATACGTTCATGAGACTTAGAAACATAAAACACCTAGTTATAACTATCTTTACGCAAACGCTTTAACAGAGTGATTGATATTTAATTCAGTCCCTTAGTGATGTATAAACTTGAGCATAAAGGTCTGTTGAGTGAATACCCTGGTCTCGTACTGCAATTCAAATAAAAAATATGCCTTGTTGACTTGATGTGAGAATGCCAGTTTTGTTAATTGTTATCTATAACTTCATTGGCCGTTTCAACAAGAGGTCTACCAATTGTGGTGTCTAAAAAATAGTAATAAAACATGATATATATAACTGCCATAAGTAGAGTTGTGTATTTGCTTTCAAGTTTAACCCATAAATTAAGTCTATAAAACTAAGTTCGACTTTAAAACAAAACCTAATTAAATACAGCAATTTTTGAACTCAAAGCTTCAATAACTATACTAAAGTAACTTACTTTAAACTAAAATTTAAGATAAAGTAACATGAATTAAACTTTTTCTTAGTAAAAAAATCTATGTGTACTGAATTTCTACAACTATTAAATAATGAATCCATAAATCAAAAGTATATATAACTTATATGAAACTAATTGAAATTAATTTTAACTCTCGATGTTAAGTGTAAAAGTCTGTCTACTCACTTTGATGTTGAATGAATTAAAAGATAAAAAGAGTAATTAAAATTAAAAAAGTAATATAAAAGAGTTACCAAACTCAAATGTCAAAAAACGAAAAATTATTGTGATTGTATTTTAATTATTTGTTATTAAGAATTATAGATATATGTATTTAAATGTTTATTTTTACATATATATATTGTATGTATTCATATTAAAAAAATAATGATATACATTAATATTTCAAATTATATGTATTTAAATGAATCGTGTATTATCGATGTGCATTCGTGTGTATTCGTCTATGATCGTTAACGTTCGTCTATACTCGAAATCTCTATGTGTAAATTGTTGTAATAAAAATTAAAAGAAAATGAGAATTATAAAGAAAAATCTAAGAAACTAAGAATACCAAAACTGATATTGACTATGTATATGTAAACTATACTTAATATATTTGTAACTATTCGTACTAATACTAACTGTTTCAACTCGTGTTTACTGTTTAAGGAACTTTTCACATTTATCTCTATTTTAAACTCCTCTAACTGTCGTAGATCTGTAAAATCACTAAATAAAACAACACAAAATGAATTTCCGAAAACTACATAAAAGTAAAAATAAATAATTAAATAAAATATAAAACATAAAAGAAATATTGATGGAAGTTAAAAAACATGAAAAAACTGATATAAAAGTGAAATTAATATTTGGTATTGTTCAACAATCGAATTATATTAAATAAATAAACAAATAAAACGGTGTTCCTTTTCAATTAAAATTTCAATAATTTTTTTTTTCATTTTATTGAATGGTCATGGAGCTTTTGCACGCTACAATAAATGTTAGGTATGTAAAGTTTAAACATCTATAACATACATTTTCTCCTCAAGGTAATAAATTAGTTTGAATCTTAAAGCTAATCAAAGCCTTATATGATAAACAGATGTTTTCTGATATTTTCATTAACATGTTTTATTTAAATAATATTAAAATGGAATATATTATTTTTAAGTATTAATATTGAAAAGGCTTAAAAATAAGTCTTTTATAGAAATATTAAACCCAGCAATATTTTAATTTGGCATTTATTAATCTAATTTATCAATCTCTTTTTTTATCATGATATATCTTATATACCATACATTTGAATTGTATTGAGAAGTACATGAGAACAAGGAGCAAGAATGCAAATGCAAAAACAATGAAAAAGAGAAAAAAGAGAAAAAGTAACAAATTTCCAAGAACGTCGATGTTGTCATTCAAATAAGTGAAAGAAGAGGGATAGTGCATTATAAATTATAGATTAATGGAATTGGTATGTGCATTAATCTTCTTCTAGGTGCGTTTCAGTCGATCTACACCGGTATAATCTAGAATCGTACATCACTTTTATTCTAAAACCCATTTTTTTAGATTTAACAGTATAAACATCAATAAACCCCCTATAAAGTATAAAATGCTTATACTTTTTTATTTGCTAAATAGCTTAGACGCGATAACCTTGATACATTTAACGATGGTGCCAATAGAGATATCTCTACGCGAGCGGATAAAGTAGGAAAGCGTATCTTAAGAGTGAATAAAACTAGTATTTTATTCACACTACTGCGAGTAAAGATTACACTAAATTTATCGAGATTGTTTTGTTGGGATTATTCAGATGATATAAACCTTAAAAAAGATATTTCAAAAGATTTAAGATTTTACATTGACAAATTTTGTGTAAATCGTCAATTTATGTATCAATTTATGTCCTAAGAATAAAAAGTTATTTGGGGTATATGACTGTCGTGGGAACCTCAAAAGAACCGTATCCTGGACCTTAAATTTATAATCAGTTGTGGCTGTTTCTTACGATTAGTCCGCTTGGTGATGGTTTCTATTCTTAAAGTTATCCAAACTCATTTCTGGAGAACATGTTGGTCTCTAACTATTCACAGATGAAAAGTCGGTTTTTGAGTTTTCTCAAAAATCTTGTCCCGTTTGTTGGGTTTAATCCATTTGAAATTGTCTTCCTGCTTAGGTAAGTATGCTGTATTCGTATAGCCAAACGGTATTAAATTCCATGTTTACTCAGAGCAAGTCTCGAATAAATCGATGTTAACCCTACAAGTGTAACATAGAAACCCTCCTGTTGCAACCACAGTCAATCCAGGCCATTTTAGTACGATATAATAAAAACTCGTTTAGCATAGCTTAACACTTAAATTATATTCCTTTTTAAAGTAGTATGACTCGATGAAGCGCAGAGGCTGGTTTCACCAAATATTTCTACGAAAAAGCGCTTTCTGAATATTTTTTATCGGAGCAATGATTTCGGATAATATGTTTCTAAATATCACAGAAGTTACTCGTGCTCATTTAAGCTTACGTGGCGAAAACTAATGAATCAGCTTCTCAGCAACCTTTATAAAAAGGTAGCCCCTTTTTTTTGTTGCCAACTAATTATGTTCTTTGTAAAAATAATGACGAACATTTTTAGTTATGTCGTTCCAACAGTCTGACTATCTGCATTTCATTATCTATTTGTCTGTCTTCATCTTGATTAATATATCTGTTTATATACATATATACATGTGTACTACATTAAGACTGAAAAGTTTTCGGAAATTCTCATTTAAAATTCGCGCGCTGTATATTTTTCGATATTTTAAGTTTATGTAGTTTGGCAGCACTGTCCTTAATTACTATGCCAAAAATGAGCGCGATCTGTCAGACAGTTCGTTTACGGCAGCTGTTGAAACCAGTTCACCTCAGTAGTGCGTTGCGAAATGTCTTCGGCGGTCGTACGACCGTCCTGAAAGGCTTTTTACCACTCATAAACTTGAGTTTTCGATAAAACTGATTCCCCATAAGCCTTTTGTAGCATTCGCAACGATTCTGCACACGAAATTTCGTTCGAAACACAAAATTTGATGCAAACTCTTTGTTCAATATTTTTTTCCATTGTTTTTTTCGCAACGCACTACTGAGGTGAACTTGTTTCAACAGCTGCCTTAAACGAACTGTCTGACAGATCGCGCTCATTTTTGGCATAGTAATTGTCCTTAATTGCTGCCAAACTACATAAACTTAAAATATCGAAAAATATACAGCGCGCGAATTTTAAATGAAAATTTCCGAAAACTTTTCGGTCTTAATGTAATCTCTCTATATTGCTTGGTTCAAATTTTCTTACTTATTAATATATAAAAGTTTTTAAGCTAACCCAACAAATCCTGACCCTAACCCTTGCCCTAACTAAACAAGTGAACTTGAGTCCAGAGTTAACTTGAGTCCAGAATTAAAACCTCACAAAGGAAGTTTTTGTAACGTATCAACTTACGAGATATGTTAAATAAAAAATTTAAAAGCTATTTCCAAGATTACTTTATGTGATTCCAGATTGAACATAGCAAGTTGACGGATAATACCATGTTTTTACTGATCTCATTTAAATGGTTTTGCTCATTATCCTTAATTTACTATATAAAAACTTTCATATAAATAAATTCTATTAATAAATCAATTCATTTAAAGTGAAAAATGTAAAATGCAACCCTTTAAAACTAAAAACTAAAATTTATGTTTCAAAATCATTTGTTTTATATGTAAAATGTAAACAAACGAGCTATTTCACATGCATAAATCAGCTCAATCCATTGGAAACGATAAAATCTTAATTTCGATAACATAAGTAGTTTTAGCGTCAGTGAAAACACGATATAAGTAGAAATTGTTTAACAAAAACCTATTGAAATAAAACCCTGCAAGGGAACAATATGATGGAAAGGAATTTTTTGCAAGGGAATAAAATCCTGCAAGGGAATTTTTTGTAAGTCAAGTTTCAAAATGATTGAAATTGACAGACTACACGTTACAGCACCTACAGAAAATAGACTTGTATATATACTTAAATATAATATATATTCTTAAACTAATGTAAGAAACTATTTGGTATATATAAATAATTTTATATGTGAAGGGTACTGAGACTTCAACGTAGCCGAAACTAATTTTTTTCTTCTTTCATTTTGGCTCTCGCGTATTGTATAAAAATTATTAAAAAACTATTATATATTATGTTTCTGTCTGAAAATATGAAAATTTAAATTCTGCTCTTAATGAAAATGTAAAAATCGACAGATAATTTGGAAACACCGTACCATCTAACATTTCTGTTATGAAAATATTTATTCAAGTCTTGGTTGAAGTAGGATTTTAATTTTAATATATTTGATTTCCTTTTTCAAATTCCATTAATATTTTTCTATTTAATATTTTCCTATTTAATATTTTCCCATTTTATTATTTTCCTATTTTATTATTTTCCTATTTTAATATTTTCCTATTTAAATAAGCTTAACGAGAAGTGCATATAAACATTGAAAATGGTCAGTACACACGTTCAAACTTGGCGTATACATAGAGGAAAATAAACATAACGTGGGCTTAAATTTATGCCAGTACGTCTATGTATACACGCATACATTCATATATATTTATATTTATATGTATAATACGCGTGTGATACCACTTACCCAGCGGGACTTTCAGCGCTGAGGGAATCGATTCCCTCAGCGCTGAATGGTAATGCCTAGCGCTGATTATTCAAAGGAAACTCCTAATTACTTTAACACGTGCATGTCATTGCGGGCAAGCGCTGAATCGTTCGATTACCTTTTCGTATTTGTAATGCAACATATCAGCGCTGACATGTTCGCTTACTTTTTCGGATTTGTAATGCAACATATCAGCGCTAACATGTTAGCTTACTTTTTCGAATTTGTAATGCAACATATCAGCGCTGATATGTTCGCTTAAATTTTCAATTTTACCTATGCTATTGATTTTTAAATAAAATACTAAAAATTTTTTTGGATGAATTATATTTTATATTTATGTTTTATAAAATCAAAATATTAATATTTACATAGAAATATATAATTTATTTATATATCATATTAACTTATTTACATTTTAAATTATTTATATATAATTATTTACATGTTAATTTATTTAAATATTATCTCATTTACATATTAAATTGTTAACATATTTTCATATTAATTTATTTAAATATTAACTTATTAATATCACCATTAATATGTTCAGCTGTACTGCAGGAAGGTGTTGTTTTCGTACCAAAATTTTGAAAATCATTTTCTATAAAAGAATAAAATATTTTAATAAATGCACGATTAAAATTCCCTGTTTCATTTATACCTTCTTTTTTAAACGATAAAAATTCCTCCTTTTTCTTTTTCACCAAACATTTATAATGTCTTACAGTATGCATCTATATAATATAAAACAAAAATTATAATTATCATTTTAAATATATTTACTTAATTTTGCATATACTTACAGTGAGTTTATGTTAAATTACAAATTATATTTTATTTATATTTTTGATTTTATTTTGATTTTAAAAATTAAAAATTGTTCACTGCACGCACTTCACTAAAATCAAAAGCAGACTAAATGTATACAATGTAGGCAAAACAAGAAATTCTTAATACTCATATGCTTTTCTTCTTCATTCTTTTATAATTTCAACCCCGAAATTGCCTGAGTCGAACACAAATGTCGAAAACAAAGAAAAATAAAAACGAAGAGCTATTACCTCCTCGCTTACTTTTTCAGCGCTGGCATAATGGTGCCGCTGGG
>NC_051847.1:84437278-84718832 GCF_002237135.1 Teleopsis dalmanni | reverse complement strand
TGAACTTTACAATTGTTTTTAGATTATCGCATTTGTTGTGATTTTATATTTAAGAATTTGTTAAATTAAAATTCATTTTATAAATAGAAAAAAGTTTCATGATTTCAACTATTCCAAGCCACACCAATGTTGGGTCAGAACCTTTCTGTGGACTAGGACATAGAACTTCCTTTCTCTCATAAAAATAAAGGGAACCAGAATAAAAAGGATTACTGAGATAATATACCAGGATTAACACAATCAAAACCACTTATTGGTACCTATAACAATAAGAGATACCAGAATTGTATGAACCTATCAAAAGAAAAATTAGAATCATTACAAGAATCCTAATAGGACACTGTAAACTAAAATACCACCTTACGAGACTGGATATACATACGGAAGCGGGCACACATGTGCTGTTAGATTGCCCTGCAGTAATGCACATACGGAATAAGCTGCTGGGAGTGCATATTCTTACGGAAAAGGCAATAAAACTCTGTAAACTATATTCTATAGTACTTTTAATTGACGCAACAGAGCTTAGAGACCTACTTTAAACCCAGGAGGGGGCACACAATAGACCAGACGGTTGCAAAAATAGTTATTATAAATAACTATTCCTACAAAAAATATTCATCAACTAACACATGTATATCTGTCAAATTAATACTGCCAGCTATGGGAAATTTATACGAAAGCTGTTTATATTGTTTGTTTACAAGTTACCACAAGCCTTTGGGTCTAAGTTTTATAGAAAAAAACTTATTCGAAATCGAATTTAAGTTCCAAAACACATAAGATCTACCAAAGCAACAAAAAGTTAGACTTGAAAGAGCAAAGGAGTTATTACGTTTGCGCTAATGTGACGAATTTCCAAACATTGTGTTCCCTGGTGAGTAAAATTTCTCCATTGAGCCGTTCATAAACTCAAGGTCCTCAAAATGATCGTGTTTACTTAACTGAACGCATTGCCGTTCACTGCCATTTGAGACTAGGAGTAGCTACACGAAGTTATATTCCGTCTAAAGTAATGTTATGGTCAACTGTGACGGCTGATAGACGCTTTCCAATCGTTTTCATTGAACCTAGTCAATGCGATTTATTATTGAGAAATTTTATATAAAATTTCTATAGAAATTTCTATATTTCTTCTATAAGCCAAAGCTAAGGAGTCACACAAAAAATGTGCGATCTCTGTTTTTCGAGGAAGTGTTCGCAACTTCACACAATTTGTGTTGAACGGAAAGTGCAGTTCTCTTCTTGGGATACTTAACACCAGTAAACTCAAAAGAGTTGAACATAATTTTCATTGTATGAAGGGCAGGTCGATCAGGATGTTTTACATGCAGTAAGTAATTTAGACTTATTATTAACTATCAACATTAAGTGAAAATAGGTGTCTCTCTTAAATGTCATCTGAGTCTTAAAGAAGTAAGATTTTTATTGTACTCAATGTTTCAAAGAAATGAATTTAGAATATTATTTATATGTACCTAATACTCATCGAATAATGTAATTATACAACTATCGCATATCGGAATCAATCATACACAAATTCATTCTATTCTTTTTTCTTCTAAGCCACAACTCTCTCTTTTTTTCTCTCCCACTCTTTCTGTCTCCTTCTCTCTCTATGTCACTTGTACTCTCTATCTCTCTATGCGAACAACTCAAATGACAAAAATGTTCTAAAGCACGGTTGCCACTTGAAAATTTTTTTCTGTACCAAAATTGGTTTAAAAAGGTACCATTTCTGTAAAAAAAGGTCCAAAATTTTTTTGGACCTTTCTGTTTTCTCGTTCTGTGTTTTTCATAGTGTTATAAATGAACAAAATATAAAATAGAGCAAAGTTGCATTTATAAAAAAAATTAATTGGAAATATCCACAATAAAGTTCTGTCGTCAATGTACCAGTTTTTGAACATGAGTACCAAACGAAAAAAAAAAAAAAGAAAAGTACCAATTTTGGTACTAAAGTACCATAAGTGGCAACCGTGTTCTAAAGATAATGATTAAGCAATTACTTTAAAAAACTTTTAGTTGAGTAGATACATTAATGGTTTCGTAATATTCTTTCAATCATCAGATTTTAAATAGTTCAGAATTCTAAGAGGAAAAATATACCTCGTATCAGAAATATTCCTTAACGGTTTCACTTTGACATTGTCTTTTATTCGTGCAGTGCAACATTATAAAATAAATATTTAAGGATATACGAAATGTAAAAATATTGCACCAACAATTTTCTTAGGTACATTATTCTTCTTTAATATACAACGGTAAAAATATTGGATGTCACATTTTCTTTGAAATAAAAAGTTATGAGTTTAATTTCATTTTACACATATGTGTGTTCCTGCAAGAATATTTTCTGAGATCCATAAAAGTCTATGAGTTACGCTTTCCTGCTTCATATAACAAAGAAATTGCAACAAACATTAAAAGAAATGTTTTATTTCAATTTTTTTATAAATAAAAAATAATTTTCTCTGTATTACTATACTCATATATTTTAGTTAATGCGAGTAGATTGAATAGAAAAAACAGAATGCTACGACATTTGCACAGTGACACGAGATGACGTCAGCAGTAAGAATTTATTTTTTTTGATTTAGGTTACCGAAACCATACCAAAAACTCATCAAAGTCAATCATCTTCACAATCACAGTTTTATATTAATATAGATAATCACTTTCAATAAAACTACAGCTAATTTATGGGCATAATTATATAAACCATATAAGAATTATAAATTTTTTTATGCATTTAATTTCAAACTGTAACAACTTTCAAACTGTTAGTTACATTTTGAAACTAATTCTTGTGTGGCAAATTATTTGATTGTTGGTAATTAAAATTATTTTATCTCAGTAGTTAAAATATCAAAATATAATACAATAAAAATCGTGACATTGTTACTAAGTGACGACTTTGATAACATATTCGGTTCCTCATAAATTGTAGGTATTTGAAAAAGGGCTATGGATGACAGTTGCGTCTGTTTTTCAAAGATTTAACTCTGGAAGTCTACAAAAGAAGAATAATGGATTTTGCCAAATATAAATTGACAAAAGCAAAATCAATTGTTTTGTTATTTATAAAAATTGGTTATCGAATATAACCTAAAAGTATGTCCACAATTGCAACTGCAGACATCTTTCAAGAAATGGAAACGATGAAATTTTTATATGTTACTGAAAATCATCTATACATCGTTATGTGTTACATTTTAAGAACTCACGAGACAACATTTTATTTTTTTTAGTCACTTTTAAAAAATAACAAAGAAAATAATATATCAAAATAAATCATCCATTTCCTTCTTGATATTCAGTATATCAGTCAAATCAAAAAGCAAAGATGTTAAACTTTTGATTGAGTATTTCTTAAAAATATACCAGAATATTTAAATATTTTATAAGGGACTTAATAAACATACATATGCATATAGATATATAATACAAATACAAGTACTTATATTAAAACAATAGAAATATTTTCAATATTTTTTGATTTGATGGTAGTATATGTTTTTATTTAAAACGTAATGATGTAGTAGAAAAGCTATATTTGTTCAAGAACTATTAGAAAAACCGCCCATACTTCATATAGAAAAAACTAAAAGTATACCGCTAAAAAGAATACCGTTTACACGAGAAGGTGGAATTCCTAATAGGCTAGACATACTCCAACAAAGCGCTTCTATAAACAAATTCTCATGGATTGTCAAATATCGAAGCGACCGTCTATGACTTAATGAAAATCGGCGACAAAGGACTCTAGGGTATTTTCGCTAGGTAATCAATAAACAAAAAAGTAAATGTACTTTATACGAAGATATCAGATACTCCAAAACTTCCTTTATAAAGAAGTAGCTATAAAAGAACATCTTATGTGAATATATAGCAGTTGATTAATTAGAAGTACGAAAAGTGAATTATATACCTAGGTGGAAAAATTATGCAAATGATAAGAAATTTAATATGGTTTAATAACCAAAGGATAGTTTTTGAAACTATCTGGAATTATGTTCATTTTTATTGTATAAGTGATCATTTATTTTAGTTAACTGCACTTCCAAGCTTATATATATAAGCTATTACTGGGCTTATAAGTATAAAAAGGAACATGCTCTCTAAGTTATTGCACAAGGGATATGAAAAGAAAAAGGTAGAGAAAGAATTATAACAACTTGTACACTTACTTAAGATAGGTCTCGTTTTGACTTGTGACAGGAGGAGTCTGATTTTTTCAGACCTGAGTATCGAGTCGTAGAAGTAAGTTTTCTGGCTAAAAGGTATATTTAGTTTTTTGACGTATTATTGTGTCAATATTAGGTATTTTGATTTTTTATAATATTTCTGAATTTTCTCATTTCTGTTATATTATATATGATCCTGTAATGGCTGTATATATTTATAATAATATTAAAGAAAATAAATATTATTGGCAGAGTTGTTTACAAATTTCAATATTTGATGCAATTACATTGCTTTACAGTTTAAGACCTTACGTTAGAGGTTAAAATTGGTTCAGTATTGCTGTTAAGAAACATGAATTTCATTAAAGAGGATTTTTTTTTAACTCACTGGAATTAAAAAAAAAATTTTGCTATTTATCTTCAAGAAATTTCATTCAATTCAAGGAATTAGTTAGCAAAAAAAAAAAACTAGATTTGATATTTGAGATATTAGCACTCGGTTTAGTCTCGGTTTAGCCTACGAAATACTTCTATTAATAATGAATATGACATTATGACAGTTTTGTTTTTTTAACACCGAAACAATATAAGCAATAACTATATACCTTTATCATTATAGCTAATAAGATTCGTTTTGAATGCAAGTGTTCACTGACTCAAAATCGATTCTTGTACTACTTCTCTCGTATATGAGTGAATCCCAAATTAGGTTACAAAATTTGCTTGCTATATTAAAACGATATAAGATTGTAAGGTGCTTCTCTTGCAATTGCCAGTGAAACACCTCTTTTAAAAGGTTATTAACATCTAAACATAACAAAAACAATGACTACATATGCCTGTCATTGCATATATTTAATTTGCTTTTAGATTTAAATATTCAACGACTCGAAATTTATTCTTTTTTTATTCTTTTATCTAAGTAAACCACACAATAGGTATATTATACATATATATTATTTATAATATAATATTAAACGAAACGTAGCATAAAGAGCGATTACTTAAGCCTGTCCTTGCAAATATAGAATTCGCTTTTATATTCAAATATTCACCAATTCAAAATCGATTCGTTTGCTTTCTAATCACTATTTAATCAATATTTTCTGCTTTAAACTAAATGAATAAAACGATAATAACCGTAATTTTTTCTTTGAGAGTAACAAAAAATACTCACAACTTACGAAAGAAAACATGTGAAGCAACAACAATGCTCTTAAAATCTTCAGAGTTAGGCTTTACTCACAAAAAATTTTACATCTTACATTTTAGTGCATCCAACTTCAAAAATTTGCTTATTGTGAATGTTTCAAAATTCCAGTCATCCATTGAACTCATATGAGCAGTAAAAATAACAAAATGCAATACATCAAAACACTATGATAAAAAATGCTTACCCTTACCCTTCTAATATTCATTTTGTTTTGTTTTATTTAAATTAATTAATTTTTAGTGTTTACAATTTTTATATTTCATGTAAAAACAACACAACAAAAAACATATGTCAATAATAAATATTTAACATATTTTTAAAGTGTTGCCAATTTGTTTCCACCAGACTTGATGCTGTTTTTTTACAACTCTGAAAGAAAAAATTACGGCTAATATTGACATTAATTAATAGAATAATGGAGTAATGTTCTCTATTAATAGAATCTTTAATACCAACATGTAGTTGAATCCAGCTGATCATAATTAATTCAAATATTTTTTCAATTTTATTGTAACATAAATATTTTTAAAGAACCAACTAAATATTGTGATATATAAGCAAAATATAACAAAAAAATTATAATTAATTAGCTTTCGTTCCGCTATGCGTTACCAAATAATTTTTAATTTATTCAGTCTTTCAGAAGACTGTAATGGAGGGCGTGGGGCGTAATGGATTCTTTTCTTCGACTCAAAATCTATTACGAACATAATTCAAAAGTTTTAATAAAGTTTTTAATTTTGCTGATTCATTGCTGAACATTGTGAAATATGTTCAATAATTTTAAAATTCAGTTTTCAATCGAACACCGCCTCCTTCCGTCCCACGAAACATTTACATAAATATTTTAAAATCATTTGAAAAATGTCATAATTAGGCAACGCAATGTTGAGTTTTACTCAAAGTGACATAAACAATGGATTTGTTTTTTTTTATTTTTGAATAATAACTTCTGATTTTATTGCTTGGTTTTATTGGTAAAATTAGTACACAATAATTGAACAGAGGCGGCGTAAAAAATAACTAATAGGGGGATAGGTACACTCATTCCTAATATATATTCTTTATTAACAATCAGTAAGTCTTTTAGTTTTGGGAAATCATACATGTGTATATAAATCTTCAACTTGTTTTACTAGAAGTCAGATTTTGAAGAGGACTTAAGGTTCATATAAATAATAAATGTTGAAAAGATATAAACTGAAAGCGTTTTTAAAAAATATTATACCCATGAGTATCGCGAATGTGCCTTTTGACACGCATGACTCACATACTTCAACCTTGTATCCTTTAAATTCTATTAGACTTTAGGGCTCAGTTACTCTACATAGGGCTTCAATTTACAAAATTCACCATAAATATCGTAAACCTATTCTTTGCCATACATGGGAGTCCATTTCAGGACGCCATTAAGGTGCCAGCCCATCTTATCTGCACATACCCTCACAATGCTAGATAATATGCTCTTCACTTCTATACCCCTTTCATTGAACTGAACGAGGCAAGGGGGGTATTATTCTAAATATTCTAAAACTGTCTTTGAAAACTTTCTTCAGGGACAACACCACAGGTTTCATATATAGCAGTATACTATTATCCCTTATAACAACAATAATAATCACACTCCAATTCGTTAAAATATATAGGTGCATCTTGAAACTGCTGAAATATCTTTTATAACCTCTCTGCCTTACAAAACTATGGACTACATCATCATCGTGAAGTCCACGGTATATAAAAATAAATATTTCTTTCAATAAGCGCCTCCATGTCTCACGAATATCAACTGTTTCTTTTGGCTTTTGATAAAAATGATATATATTTCATTATCGCCCTTGGAGTCCTAGAAAGCAAACACACGATATGTAGGCAAAACTTATACAAAACAAAAACGAGAAAAGATTATGTAAATAAATAAAGTAGAATAAGAAAAAGAAGTCTGGCGAGATAAATACGACTGTATTTACATCCTAGACTCACTCGTTTAAAACGACCAGTGCCCGCTCATAATTTAATAACTTTTCATACAGCAGTCCAAGTACGATCAATGTTGAAACATATACATTTAATAAGTTAATATTAAAAGCTGTTAAACACACCAACTGTTTCATAAGATTACACTTATATATGTCTTCAGTTATACTATGTGCTATATAAAGTGCTTCAGAATAGCATTTTATTCAAATATTACAAATAAATTTTTTGATAGAATTACAAACATTAAAACGTTTGGGGTTTCAACTCCAATAGACCGTTTTTGCACACACTTATGTACCGTAAATATAAGAATTGCTGCTCCAGCAATCCGTAGTTTCTGGTTATGGTCTGTGATTTTTTATAAAAGTCTGTTGTTCATAATAGAAACTGTGCTTATGCTGGTAATGGAGTGAGAAAGATATATTAAAACAATATGTTTCATAATGTTAATTTTTTTTGTAAAAAGTGATGCGTCTTAAAACGTAAAGAAACTATTAATAAGTTAGAAGGCTTCAAATAGAAATGGAATGACAACAACAAAAATTTTAGTTAATTTATTAAAATTTGACTGACCATACAATGGTATTTCGAGTATCGCCATATAATTTTCAGATGATAAGATCTATCTAGCGAAGACGCTGAATGCGTTCAACTAATGTCGCGATATAGCTTGTATAGCATAGCGTTCTATTACTCGTGATTTATTACTCGTTGTCAACACAAGTATTCATAGATCTTCCAAAGAATTTTTTACTCGCATCTTACAGCTGAACGAACATGATAAAAGACTTGTAGAGTGTGACTTTTGTTTCTCTAGAGATGGCTTTATTTCTCAACTGCCTACTCAGCCCGAAGTAACTACTGTTGTCAATAATGATTCTCCACTGAATCGCTGGTACAATTTTTGCTCTATACACTGTTTCTCAAATAAACAAAGTCTCACACAACTACGAACTTACAGTTTTCAACAGTAACATGGTTCCAAGACACTCAGGAAATTTATTTATTTCCAGAAAGTACTTTGGTTTTTTCTCATTTACTAGAAGACCTATTTGCATCAATTGTTTTCTAAGTTGCAAAAAAGCGTACTGATGGTGATATTTTCGGCATATGTAAGCACCATCACACTTTTGTAAAGTATTGTGTTAATACGGGTTTAACCCGCTGCTCATATTAACATGTCCGACATTAAATTGAAGAAATAAAAGATGTTAACAAGTTTTAATTATGCGATTTTTGTTTGCAAAAAAAAAAAAAATTTGAAAAGTAACCCTTTTCGGATTTTTTTTTATTTGAAAAATTTTTTAGTAATAAACATTTTCTTCTGAACGCTGAACTTCACTTTTTCGACAGCTTATCAGTTTATCCGCGAAAGATCTATTAAATTATCTTAATTCGACGGAATGAATTTCGTCTAAATCTTTCTATTGTAAGGCTTCTTCTGAAAAAAAACGGGGACAAATTGCTAATTAAGCTCAATTCAAAGTTATTTGCTAAACTGTCAATGAAATCAACCAATCAACTCTTTCCAAAATCATAGAGGTAGTCATAATATATAACTGATTTAAAAAACTAGAATAGAAATTCAGAGGATGTCGGGCTCTTAACGAAACGCTGCCCTGTGACTATGGAAGATCTCTTTTACTAATTGCAATTGGGGCAGTCAGCAAAGTAACGACATCGTTTCTTTGTGTCTATATCGTTCCAATAAGTGCTGATTGCGACAGAAGTTGAAATTAATGTTTTTATTACCTTGTTTTTCCTAAGTATTAGAAATCCTACATTTCTAAATAAAAAAAATCTACATTTCTATTATTTATTCACTACTAACGAAATCAGGTTTTCCATATATCACAGTTACTTTCCACTGGTCCTAAAAAAAAAATTTTATTGTAAGACTGAATCTGAGACTCGGCGAACGAAACCTCGACGAAAAAGGTTCTTTACAAAGCAAACCCTAATCGAATTGAAGAGACTGCTTACTAATACATTACACATTACAATACATTAAGTCTGTTCCATGAACTACTAGTAACTTTGAGTAACACTGTGTATACACAAGTGCGTTCCACCAGCAAATTTTCGAGTAAATGAGAGGATCAAATGAGAGCGTAACATCCCTGTCAAAATTTGAAAATACTATACAGACTTTACTCGTACATTTTATATCAAGTAAAAATTGTGTGATGTGTAAATCAGCTGTTTTGGTTTTAATTTAAATTTTTGTGTTGTTTATTTGCGCGGCACTGGTGTTCACACAAAGCTGTTCCATGAAAATCTGTGTAAAGAGCGTAATTTGGCACTTTATTTATGTTACGCTCACAGTTTGTACTGTACTTGTGTTTGTGTTTTACTTGAGTTTTACTACGAGTAGCTCGTGAAACAGAACTATGAAGTTAAAGTAAAACTTTCTCTTGGTTATGTCGAAGAGTTGTACCATGAATTCGAAATATTCTAGATTTTAACAATCAACCCTGTTTTTGAAGTATTGAAACGCCACTGTCTGCTGTTGCAGCAAACTTCAATGCGTCAGTTTATACAGAATTAAATGGCAACAATTGTGACTATTTCAAATGTTATTTTGTTTTCTATTTTTTTTTTTTGTTATTTTGATTTTTTTTGTTTGTTTTTTATCTATTTTATTTCGTTACGTTTCGTATATAATTTTCCGTGTTTGGTTATTGAAATGAATTTTCCAATTGATTAGACACAAGCATTAACAAGAGCAGCGCCACATTTCGAGTGGTCAGCATGCCAACAGTTCGTGCTATGATTGTGACGCCATTATTAAAAATTTACGCCATTTTGAACACAATTTTGAAGTACAAACAACAAAAAGAACAACAACAACTACTACTAGTACGATTACAACAAAGTCATAAAAAATATCAAATAACAAAAGAAGCATGAAATGAAAATTGAAATAAAGTGAAATTAAACTGTTTTTAATTTTAAAATATTTTAAGCAACAAACAAAAAAAAAAACAAATAAAATACAAAAAAAAATAAATTAAAAAAAATAAATTAAAAGAAATAGCTGCAAACAAAGTAACAAAATACACAAGTGAATGAAGACTAAAGCAAAACAAAAAAAAAAACAAACATTCCGATTGATTGATAAACATTAACTTGAAAACTTCTAAATTATTTGTAAAGTCCGTCATGCAGAGGATTTCATTTGAGCTGTTGACGCTGCCACACAAAGGCGCACCGAACTATTAACCTAAGCAATGGCGACATGACGCGCACAGGAATTTAATTAAATGGTCATTAAGGCTACAATTAAGGCAACACACACATAGCAACAACAACAACAACAACAACAACAACAACAACAACAACAAAAACAATAACAACAAAAGCAACTGAAGTTAAAGCAAAAGCGCGCGAAGTGCGCACCAAAGCGCCTTGAACCACCTACCGCCCGCTAGGCACCGTACGGGCGTTTGCCGTACGATTTTCTGCCGTTTTTTACTTTCTTACTTTTTTACTGCCGTACGGCGCGACGCTTTGTCAGAAGAGGAAGGATCACTATTTATCCTCACAGTTGTTTTTTGTTTTCGTAATTATTTTTTGTACTACTTCCACTTCTTTTTCTTTTTCTATTTCCTTGTGTTTTTGTGTTTTTTGTGTAATCTATTGTTGTTGAGTTTGTGGGAGTAGCAGGAATGTCGGTTGGCATGGCGCAACTAATGCCGTGCCTTGTCAAACATCGTAGCAGAGCACGGCGCTCTATGCGTTATGCAGTTAAGCTTCAGCTGGTTTTGTTTTCGTATGTTTTTGTTGTAGTAGTGTTTTATGTTTTATTTTTTTTGTTGTTCTTTTTTTTGTTGTTCTTTTTTTTACCTATTTCATTGTAAATGCCTGTCAATCACACCCGAAGAATGAAAAAGTGGCAGTAGCAATAGTAAAGTAGAGCAAACGGCAAGTGTATGTGTGCATGCAGCCGGCGCTCAGCGTTTGCCCTCACTTGAACTTGAAAATGAACTTCGGCTGGGAAGCAGAGTGCCAGTGCCAGTGCCAGTGGCGGTGGCGGTGGCGAGTTGGCCAGCAGCAACAGCAGCGGCAACAGCCAGCGGGTGGCAAATTGAAAATGTATAAAAAGAAAATTGTTTCATTTCACTTCGTCGTCGCTGTTTGCCACTCGCTACTTCATACTTCATTTTCGTTTAATTTTTTTAACTTTCCTTCGATTATACACTGATTTCGATTTTTTTTTTATTTTTTTTTTTTTATTTTTGTGAAGTGAATTTTTTTTTTTGCGATTTCTATTTTGTAGTTTTTATTGAAGGTACGTGGTACATGCTGTGCAATGCTGTGTCGCCTTTCTGTTAGTGTTCGGTATGACTGTGCCTTTTGGGGATTAGTGTGAGGCGGCGGCAAATGAGGGGTTGTGCTGTGTTGAGAAACTGTCAAAAGTGCACATTCCACATTTGACATATTAACGTTTACAGTTATACGTAGAATCATGCACATGACGTACACAAATTTCATTCATTGCAAGCACATATTCCATATTCCATGCGACAGGACGGGGTGGCAGACACCATTGGAATTCCTACTTAAGCCTGCCGACATTCGGCACACTTTTCAGACTCCTGCACATGTTATTGCTTTTAAATTTTGCAAATTGCAAATTGCAAATTGCTTATCATGTCATGTACATGCAGCAACCAGCCCAACCGTCTGTACTTTCTTCCTACTTTCTACTTACTACTTACCACTCGATACTCGCTACTTCCCACTTGCGACTACTGGGTGTACTCACTATTATTGTGCTGTGTAATCTAATAGAAGTAGAAGCACCCCTTTTAAATTTTATTACATATTATTGGACGAATCCCTTGTGTTTCCATATTTAAATATGAGCCATTAAAGCAATTTGATTAAAGTTTGTTGCATTAGCAGACAAAATTTTTGCTTGTCCTTAAATTGTACGAAATTGCATCAACTGAATACGAAATGAGCTCCTTGAAAAGAGAATAAAAAAAGACGGAATGAGAATAATCGTACATAGCGTAAGTAGCACAAATAATGGTATAATTACCGACATGCGGCAACCCCGTTTAAAGATCGCAGAGGTGAAAATAGTTAAGCCATATTCTACAATTCATTAGAATGACGGCAATGATTAGAATGATAACAATAGTGTTCAGAACATGTTTTTATGCTAAGTGGGTTAAACCAATAAATAAATTACACTGAAATTTTATTATAGACTTTTTTTGAAAATGTTTTATATATCCAAATAACATACAGATATGTCAACCTATCTTCAACTAAAACTGGATTATAAGAGTGGTACTGAAATTTCAGTGAATAGGATATAAAAAGATTTATGGAACTTTTTAACAATAATGCTAACAAAAACTGTATAACTACATTTAATAATATTCCACACCTTGCATACAAAGAACAGGACATAAAAAGAATAATGGTGGGCTTCGACAACAAAACCAAATAAGACTATACAATTTCCTTCGATAAATTTACGATTTATAGTTGAGTTTATCTTTCAAAAAGTAAAAGTATATCATTATGTTTTATTGTTAAATTCCACACTTTGCGTACCACAACTAGTATAGAATAAATTACAATTTTTCAGACAATATATTTGAGAACCCGTGATAATAATCGCGATGTGAAAATGTTTTAATGCACAAATAATATATATAATTTACTGAAAGTACTTCCAATTCACTGAAATTTCCTTAAAAATGACCTAAAACAACAACACCAATTTAAACTGTACAACTATCTTTAATAATACATACTCAACACCTTGCTTACTGAAAGCAGGATATAAGAAGATAATGGTAGACTTCGCCAACAACACCAAAAAGAACTACCATATTTAATTTTCTTCGATTAATTTCTGATAAATAAACAATTTTATCTTTAAAAACAAGTAGTATATTTCTATTTCTTGTGGTTACACTCTACACTTCGGATCCATAAACTAAAATAAAACGAATTTCGGTTTCGTAGACAAAATACTTAAGGTTCCGTGACAATAGTTGCGATGCGAAAATGTTTGTATTGTATATAGAAGGTTTTATTGGCAACAATGAGTCTATACTAAATACAATCCCTGATTCAGTAACATGGAAATTTCAATGAATAGGATATAAAAAAATGATTCACACTAACAAAAACTGCATACATACTCGTATTCAACATCTCGCATTCATTGAAAGAATATAGAAAGAATAAAGAAAATTTCCAACAATAACACCAACAGAAAACTGTATAATTTTCTTCGATTAAGTTTAACAGCTTCCAGCAAAATTAAAAAATTGAAAATCATCCAGTCTAAATCAGGAAAAAAAACAATTCAAATTGATTGAACTATTCTTTATTGCACTCCTCGAAATAATTTTAAACGGTTAAACAGTTCCACCTGCATGGGGAAGCAATTTCTACATATATTCAAATAATATTTAAACAATTATGGAAATACATATTACTCTACTTTGTGCTGTACGAAAAATATTAACAAAAATCCTGGATAAAGAAATTATAGACAGCAGCATATTAGAAATAGTGTTTCGATTTCCGGATTTGGGGGAATAATCCAACACAACGATTTGTCTGGCTACGTGCACTGATCTCCACATAACCTTCAAATAAAAAAAAAGTATATATATACATATACCAAAGAGCAATAAGGGCAAGTACCCCACAAACTCAATCCATATAATCCAAAAAAACATAAAAAATGCCTTAGCATTTAACAAACTACTATTCTTTTTGGTTCGTAAACAGATCCAAAACAGATGACTGCAAATCCAATCATATAATTTAGTCTTACTATTACCATGAACTCATCTCCAGGGAACTCTGAATTCCCTAAAAATTACTATCGAATATAGTCAAAAGATCGGAATATTACTTCAATAAACTATAATTTATTTAAATATAAATAATAAATTGTAGTTTTTACTTAAATGACCAATAAGCCCGTTCAAAACTTATTATTCAAAGAAAATTCAAGAAGGTAAGCAACTCTAACAATTTTTATATTTATAAACAATTTTCATATCAAATCTTTTTTTTGCAGGGCATGGGTTTGTAACCATAGAAATAGTTATAGGCCCATGACCGTAACGAAGCTTCAGTTAGTTGGTGACTGAAGGTTTGGACATCAAAGTATGAAAGATCAAAAACAATTTTCATATCATAATCTGCTCTTTAATATAAAAAAATTCAATATTCCGATCACTATGGTTTCAAATTTAACAGAGTCTGTTTATGTTTAATATCTACTTGCTCAATTAATTATCCAACTGCCTCTATGTGGGGTGCGTTACGTTGACAAACACCGATCTAAAACAACCAGCTAATTCTGTTAGATCCGATAATATGAAACTATAAGTAACTGATTTAAGATCTATCCCTTTATATATTTTTTGTTTAAACGCTAAACCTTAGGGAATGTCAACATTTTTATCATATGTTTCAAACTCTAAACAGTTTTAAATAGGAATGTATGAGAAAATTATAAAAACACAGGATACTTCTTAAAAAAATGAAACCAATTCGCACTTATCCCTTTTTACAGCTTCTGGCAATATCCTTTAAATCTGTCCGCAGTCATCGAATGCTAAATGCTATTCGCCATTAACTTTTATTTTTTTATATGAAAAAATATATTTTATGAAATGTTTTATATGCCATTCTTTCAGTTAATACATAAAAGTTCTTCCTTTTTTCCCATTGCCTCGCATCAAGGAATTCCATCCAGACACTTCAGCATACCGAAATGACCGTATTTCAGCCACATAAACCTAAATCACTGTGGACAAACAAACGACACAAAAGTGTCCCCGCAATTATATGGCTGCTTCCTTGGCCTTACACCATGATTACTGTAAATAATTCTGCTCCAAGATAATGAAACATAAATAAACTTTACGGAATTTGCAAATCCCTGCACAACTACTGGATTCTACAACAACAGCAACAACAACAGCAGCAACAACAACCAGAAGAAAACAAAATAAAATTTCCTTTTTTATTTGCTCCTTTATTTGCTCCTATTGTGGCTTTTTAGTTTAGTTTAATTTAAATTTTATTTTTATTTACGAAATAAAAATTTATTTATTTTATTGTTTTTATAGGAGATTCGAAATTTGGTCAAAAGGATTCCTGTTTTATTAAGGAAAACCATTAAAAACTTTTTTCTGTCCTTTGTTTAGGCAAGAAAATGAATTGTTCATCCTGTCTCTAGGCGAGTTCGTCCTTAAGTGTTGTGGTCAAATAATTATAAACAATTCTATATAAAAGCCACAGGCAAAAGCATTTAAATATGTCTTAATAACAATGTCCTGAGTCTTCCAAATATTTTCATATCCAATTTTTTTTCCTTTCCAGAGTCAGGCGTATGATTTGCTTTCAATTCATTTGACAATTTTGCAGGATTTTGAATATTTTTATTGCTGCTTGCAAAACAATTAAGAATTAATTAAAATCAATTATTTACTTTCGAATAAATTTCTGTTTTTGCATAATTAATGAAACATAATTTAATTAAAGCAAACAAACGAACCCGATTTATTGGAATTCCAAAGCAACCACAAGGAATTCCAGTTATGTCAAATTTTTTGAATAATTTTACTAAAAATGCAGCAAATCAAAAGAAATACAAAATTTTTCATATGAAATATACACAACACTAAAAATATACAATGTTGTATTTAGTGGGACTGATGAAGTAAGATAGCAACAAAGGTTTTAGTAGGTAAATAACTAAAATTAAAGAAATACGATATTTACTCATATGAGATTGCTACTACGTTCAGTATTTCACGAGTCTTAACATGCCTTATGAGATGATTCATATAAACGATGCAGAAATATACAATTATCTGGACACCACCATACTTACTTACTTACATACAGAATACTTACTTACTTACTTACAGAATACTTACTTACTTACTTACAGAATACTTACTTACTTACTTATTTGACCATACAACCCGTTACCGAGTTTCCACCTGAAGCAGCATATCTCTCTAGGCGCCTCTGCTGAGTGCACGCCTTCTCTAGCCTCGTACATCAGTATGGTTAGTGCTCTCTCAACTTAAACACTTCGCCGGAGACACGGTCTACCTCTACGTACCTTCTTCCTTCAACTAATGCTTCTTACACCTTCATTCATCTTTATCCATTCTTACGACATGACCAAGCCAGCGAATCCGCTGGATTTTAATTCGCTGAATTATATCAATGTCTTAATAAAACTCGTACAGCTGGAGATACATTCATATACGGTAGTCGTTGTCAACTCGTTGAGGCCAAAAGATCTTACGAAGAAGTTTTCTCTCGAACACTTCCAGCGCATCATCATCATTTGTAATAACATTTATGCTTCTGTGCCATACAGCAACACAAGAAGGATAAGCGATAAACTTTACATCCCAATCGCTTCCTGAGCCCAAACCAACAACTATTAGCAATGGTGAGATTCTTCGTCTTATCTTCAAGCTGTCATCATTGTTGCTCGTTACGCCTGTGCCATGGTAGATGAAATTCTTGTCATATTCGAAAATATAATCGCCAGCCATTAGCTCGTCCAAGTAATGCACATTTCTACCATGAACTGACATATATTTCGTTTTGACCTCATTTACCGCTAAGCCCATTCTTGCAGATTTCTTTGTGATTGCTGCAAAGACAGCTGTAGGATCACCCACAATAGTATCGAAAACTTAAGTAACAAAATCAAGCAATAAAGCTATAGAAACTTCAAATCTGCAATGCAGTCGCTGAACCATTTCTATATAGAGCAGGAAACTGATGAACAAATGGCAAGGAGCTAAGCAAAGTTACTGTCGTAGAATGAAGTGCTTGAGATGTTTTGTAACCAAAACCAGACAGAAAAACAAAAGCGCGAAACGAATTATGGCTTTGATATTTTTATTAAAATTTTATCCATAAAATTTTATTTCTAAAATTCAAAGGTACAGCAGTTTCTATAGCTTAAGGACAAAGAATTCCTAATTTATACTCGGTAAATGCTTAAAGTCGCTTATAGCATATAATAAGAATTTACAGTTGTATCAAACCTGTCATCCAACGAACTATTCTGTAAATCAACTTATATGGTCCTTACTTGGGGAACTATATTATGTTTTCCATAAAAAATTAAAAATACAGAAGATTAAACCTTTACCATCGATATATAATGTTGTGGGTGACTGTGGTCACAACCCCACGAACCTTCTTTTTATTACGAAATATTGGTTTGATTTTTGCAGAAGAACCACCGCCCCATACGACCATTCAATTAAGTGATTCGGTAATATGTCAACAAAGCCACAGTCAAGAACTCCCACAAGCATGCTGCAATAAAGCCTGAAGTAATAATACCTGTTGGGCACCCAAAACAAGTAGAAGAAGAAACTATGTTTTTATTAATTAAATTAATAATGTGAATGATTGAAAAATATCAGTTAACAAGAAAAAATTATTAAGCATGTGTCAGTATACAATTAATTTAATTATATACTTTTGATCATACATATTATTTTGATTAAGCTAGCGTACAGGAACCAGAATATCATTTAATTAGGACTGTGCATAGAAGAAACAATTTTTAATCAAACAGATTTAAGTTTGTAGTTTGTATGATGTTAAGTTTTGTGAGAGTTTTATGACTCTCTCGGTCTAAAACACTGAAGTAACTTATAATAGTCTCACTGAAAGAAAATCAAGGTCACTACAAATACTCAACTATTGTTAGGTAAGAGAAAGAAAGATATTGAGGCGATCAACATATCCAGCAATCAATTTCTCTTGAATAGAAAACATCTGCCGATTCGACGCTGTACGAGGGTAGGTATTTTAGCAATAAGGCGTTACAGCACACTACATCGAAATCATCCACAATAGGCACCCGAATGTAAACAATACTGGTATAATGAGGGATATGCTGTTGATGAGGGAAGAATTTTGTAGAAATACCGAATGAGTGTAAGTAGAAAACAGGGGTGAGTACAATTAAAAATCCTAGATCGACCAACCGAACATTTTGCTTGTCAGTAGAAATACTCAGTGTGTCTCTTTTACGACTGCGTACGTTGGGCTTTGTAAAAAGAATGAAATACTACAGCTGTGAGTAAGTGGTTACATATTCGATCGGTGTACACTAAAATATAAATTTTAATACGTAAATAGACACCGTGAAAATATCGGATATTATTGCTTTTTGTAAAATTTAATGTTTTGAACATTGCAATTTTTTTTTTTTTGGTAATCGCTGCAACAGAAAATAGTCAAATATTTTAAAAAGTAAAACTTGGAAATAATCGAAACAATATAGAATGCTATACAATATAGATTATATTGTATAGCAGTAATCAAATGCAATCTTTTTATTCTAGTCATTCAAAGATCAGATGTGTTGACTCCAAAACGCCACGTACAAAAACTCATAGCCATAGTAAAACTAATCAGAGGTAATCAGAGTATGTTTATCCTTATGATTCCTTATGAATTTTATACATTGTGGTAATCTCTTGATTGGCCATATCTTCCAGATGATAGCATTGGATCTTATAAAATCATTTCATCGTTTTCCCGAAGAGTACACATATAAAATCTCATTAGTTGCTCATTGGCGTTGAAATAGATATACAACTATATAAATTGATCGTTGTAAAGACTAAAATAAATACATTAGTTTTATCTGGCATCTGTCCGACTATTCACACATTTCTTCTTCTTTCTTCTTTTTGATGAACTTAAGCCTATTACGCTATAAACTTCCATTCTTTACGATTTTTCGCTTTCTTCTAATTTTCTTCAGAAATCCTCATTAAGTTACTATGCAATCCACTTCAATATTTTTTCTGTACGTTCGCCATTTTCTTTTGTTTCTGTAAAAATTACTTATTTAAAGTTTTCTGTAATCTCTGTCTTCCAACATTCTTCTAACACAATTAACCTATCTTAATCTCTATTCATCAAGTGATACAACTCATTGTGGTACATTATACTCTACGTTCCATCTCCTAAAAATCTTTTCATGATTTTCCTTTCATAAATCGATAGTTTTCTTATTAGTTTCAGAGTTTCTAAATCTGTGGATGTCAAACACATGACAGTTTTAGTCTATATATATATATATATATATATATATTCATATATATTCATATTTACCAACTATAACTTCCTCAATATCAATAGCTTTTGCCTTAAAGATAACATACAACATGCCCAGCTCGGTACCTTACATTCAGCCATGAACTCAAATAGTTAAATATATTTCTAATAAAACACCTCCCGGGAACCATGTTATTCTTTATGAAAACAGCTAGGGCAGTTATAAACAAAACTTCCCAGAGAAGGATGTGAAAAAATTCAAAAGAAATTTTAACCATAAACCATTGTCTTTAGGTATGAAGTGCCTTTATATAGAGGATGTCGTTATTTGTTATCTTATGTTATATATTCTACTATTATGCGACAAAACATTAAGTTTGAGTTTGAGCTAAATGAGTTGATTAAATAAAACAACTATGGTATAACCTTAATTTAACCTACCTAGCAAGATTAGTGCTGATATACGGACAGAGAAATTATATGACGTGCGATGAAGCATTAACTGTGAGTTCGGTTAACTAAGTGAGTTGGTCAACTAGACTGACTGAAAAATTACCCTAACTTAATCTAACTAGCAAAATTATTGCTAATGTAGAGGCAAGTAAAGAACATGCCAGGATCGTCCATCCTCATGACGATGGGCAACGAGTTCATCGACTAAATTGACTACCACATCTGGCTACCTAATTTGATTAAGTTAATACCCTATTTGGTTAATGCGATAAAGCATTAGCTAAGTGAGTTGGCCAACTAAACTGACTGACAAATTAACCTTACTTAATCTCGCTAGTAAGATTATTGCTAATGTAGAATCAAATTAAACAACATGGCAGGATCGCTCGGACGAAGCATTAAATCTGAGTTTATTTAGCTAAATAAGTTCATCGACTAGACTAACCACCACATCTGGCTACCTATCCCTCCATATTACTGCTGATATGCCGACAGACAAATTAAGTGACAGTAAGAGGATCGCTCGATCGTCTTCAAGAATATTTATAGTTTGTATAGTCTTCAACGTTTCTTTCACGGCATTACACACAATGTACCATTAACTCCTTTAATGGATTGTTTGTAGAATATATGAAAGTGTATAAACGTAAATTTGTATCAAAAATTTTACAATACCATTAATTCTTATTGGTATAAAAACGTAGGGTGTATAACATAAAACTGTATAAAAGTAAATTTGTTCAAAATTCATAAATTGAATTTTCATAGAAAAATATTTATGCATTTTAGTTTTGTCCGGAATTTTTTTTTTTTGTTTTTTTTTTTATTTTGCTGAAACCTTTTCAATATTTCAGGATTATATTGCTTACAACCCCATTTCATCATCAAGTTTTAGAAGAAATTATTTAAAAATTTTATTTCGAAACGAAATCGAACTTCAATTTGCACATTAAATTACAAATACGATACGAAATCCATAACGAAAATGGCTCAAGGCGAAGGCATTAAAAAAACATTTCAATATTTTTGTATCGAAGCAGCAGAACTTAAAATCGAATCGAATAAAATGCAAAATAATTTTGGGGCAAGAAACTGAAACAAATATTTGCACAGCCCAAATATTAAAAAGTTGTTAAAAATCATATTTTTTGTTGTGTTGTTGTTGTTCTTGCGTTACGTTGCGTTACGTAGAATTTGTCATATGAAAACATGACAGAGCCCGATCTCATAGAGTTGCCATAGCTCTGCATTTAACAGTTTGTAATGGGACAGGGGTAGGGGGGTTGGGGGCAGTGTCCTTTTCAAACACAAACTGTACCAAAGGATGCACAAAATTATCATATTGAATCAACGAATTTCGAATTTGAAATGTTTTTTTTTTTGTTTTGTTTTTGAAGCTGAAAATGTCAAACTCACACTTCACAATCGTACGTTAGAACCCCAAGTATGGAAGCAAAATAATATAAAAAAAAAAATAAAAAATAATTTAAAAAAAAAAAATATTGTATAAATAAAAATAAAAATTAATATTAAAAAGTATATTTTGAAAAGGAGTAACTTTAAAATTGTCACTGTTGAGATACTTTTTTGAAATAAACTTTTTAAATTCACATTCAACGGTAAAAGCAAAAGCAGCGGCAGCGACAGCGACAGAAATAACGTCAACTTCAACTTCGACTTCAACTTTTAAATTGCATTCAACAAAAATTTGCAAACACGTTTTACCTTTTGTGTTGATACTCGTACGTTTACACACACACACACACACACACACACATACTCGCCAAATACCATACAATCGTTGGTGACTGCCATGCAACATCAAATTAGTTCTTAATACGTGAAGCTGACAATTCACCCTTTCCCACCCACACCGCATCATTTAGGCTGCCCTCACCAAATGTGCACGACAGTAAACATGTCTCCAACGCGACACAGATTGCAAATTTCGTCTGCATATGTGTTTGTGGCCATGTCCAGCGCACAAAACGGGCACAAATAAACATAAACAATTATTGCTCCATTTCCCACCCATCACATTCACTACTCACTTCTCACTGTGCACTGTACACTGTTCACTGTTCACTGTCATCCCCACCAATACAGTTGAAACTAAGCAGAGCAATTGCAAGTGCTTGTGTGGTCAAAGCACACATACGAACCAACCACACAGTAGCATCAAAGCGCAAACAGCTGCGTCAGCAGCGACGTATGTTCGCAGTCTAATGGTCGCAGCATATGTCGAGTGACATTATTTGTGCAACAGTTTCCATTGAAGGCTCCAGCGTACAGAGATTTTTAATATGTACAAGTGTACGTTGTGTACTTTTTGTGTGTAGTTATGTGTAGTTGTGTGTAGTTATGTGTGGTTGTGTATGTTTTGTGTATTTGTTGAATGATGTGCTTGATTGAGGCATGACGTAATTTTTACTCACAATATTGAATGGTTGGCATCGATTATTAATAAAATTTTATGATTTACTTGTTGTGTTGAAAGTTATTGCAGCCGACAGCCAGTCCCCGTCCAGGGAGAAGAGCACACAAAAATGTGTATTTTACACAAAATACATCAAAACTAAAATTGAACAAAATTGTAGAATTTCAGTAAGAAAGTTGCGTGGATTAAAACTGTTTACAACGCAAAGAACCTCACATACACACACACACACACGCACACTGACTAAAACGAACGCAATTTAAAATTTAATATTGGAAGGACTTAATTAGTTTCTACTTTGTAAATATTAATTACGGAATGTCATTAGAACTTTGCTGGGGGTCTTCTCTGTGCGTTCCTATAAAACCATTCAAAAATCCACAAATAAATTATAAAGGATTTAATATTGAAATAGATTTGTGTAGAAATTCAGTTCAATCAAACAGTCCTTTTGGAGACGAAATCTTTTCTATGGACCTGCGGATTAGTATATCACACCATCTCTTCGTTTCTAACATACCTTAACATTTCAGGCAGAAATCTACACAATCCTTAGAGCATGTGCTCTTACTTCAAACATGGAATGTAGCGATTTCTTTCCGCCTATATTCTAATTGACAGTCAGACAGCTATTAAAGCTTTATCAGCGGTCTGTATTTCATCTAAATTAGTGCAAGAATGTAAAGAATTTATTGATGTACTAAGTAAGAGATCCATGATAACTTTAATTTGGGTTCCCAGGTATTCTAATATAGTAGGGAATAAGCGTGCAGATAAACTAGTTAAATTCTTCTACAGATACACCTATTTCAATTCTTACCCCAAATAGTGATTTTGCCCATACCGCTTCAGCTGTTATATGAAGAGCTACATGGCCAATGTATTCCAAATGTAGAACCTCTTACTCGAAATACAGAAACAAATCAGAGTTACCTAGATTAGTATCTGTTTTTACAGGGCACTGAATAATAGAACGGCATGAAGCTAGGCTTGACCTATTCTATGGCATCTCCTGCAACGCGTGTATACCAGCTCTCGAAGAATGGACACCAGGACATCTGTTGTGTCTATGTCCAGGCTTAAGCCAGAACTAGGCTTAAATTTCTTTAACACCCTCAGCGATATCTTCAGCATTAGCAATAGCCAGACTCTTGCTATTGCTACAGCATTAGCAATAGCCAGACTCTTGCCTTCATAAATGCTTCCGACTGGTTCTAGTTTTACCTTTCTTCTACCTATTATAACGAGAATTTGTGGATTCAAAACGGCTTTCTTAGCTAATGAAGAAGAATTCATTCCTCCCTTCACTTCAACTAACTAACTAACTAACTAACATACTGACGAAATGAGTACTTTTTGCTCGCCCCAACACCTTCAAACAGCTCTCAGAATCATTGTTCAGTGGAAATGAAAATTTATGTTACTTTGAAATTTTTAAGGCATCAGTTGTCGTCTATGACTTCACTTTAGGGATTGCGAAAATGATTTTGTGATGTTTTTGATTTTGATGTTTTCCGGTGCCGCAACCTTTTATATTATGATAACCCGTAATGATCTATAGATCAGATGGCATGAAAGAAATTACCAGTACATATGGATAAGTTAGGATGTGGGTAAGTAATGGTAGTGTTAGATAAAGGAAGATTGTCTTGGAGTTAAAATAGATTGGTGGGTGGGATAATCCTTCAAATGTCATGCAATTTTCGTAGGTATCATTTAAAAGTTGGTACTGCCACTTTTTAATATTTATATGTAAAATTTATTAGAGGCGCTACCAGTGTGTAATAATATAAATTTATTAGCGAATATGTTAGAATTATTTAGCTTTCTAACTAAGTCATCACTAACTAATTAAGTGCTTCTATCATATACAGGGTTTTAAAGAACATTAGAAAGAAATTTTCTGTTTTTTATTATTGTACTGTCACGTTGAAGATAAAGTTAGTCCAGCCTTCAATATCTTATCTAGGTTATTGACAAACGTTGGAAGCCGTAATAAGGAACCGGATGATCTTTGGTTATTAGCTATAACTTTCGAAGTACTTCTTAATATTTTAGATTTTTAGTTGCAATTATATTGCCCTCTAAAATTATCAGAAACACAAATTTTAAAGAAATTTAGCAATGACAAAAACTTTTTATAATTACTCATTTCATTAAAGATATTTTATATATGTTGTATTAGGTGATTGTCCACGAAATGGAATCATTATTTTTTTACTTTAATCAAAAGAAAAATGTATTAAAAATTTATTTTGTTTCAAGAAACTTTTAGTGAACTTATGGAAACTTACGCACCAACTCAACAGACTTTCGAGAACTGGCTTAAACGATTCAAAAGTGGCAAATTTGATGTCAATGGCAAAGAACATTTTGATCTATCAAAAAAGTTCGAAGATAAGGAATCGGAAGCGTTATTGAAAGAAAACTCAGCTCAAATAAAAACGAACCTGCAGAACACTTAAATGCCACTCAAACAGTCATAAGCAAACGTCACAAGCCATGAAAATTTTCTTCCAAAAAGAAGGAAAATGGTTACAACATGAACTGACTCAAGAAGTCAACATTGAAAATCGTTTAATGGTTTGCAATTCTTTGCTTACAAAATACCGAAAATGGCATTTATTGCATCAAATTGTGACTGACGATGAAAGATGAGTTTGCCTCAAACCCTATAACCCATTAAATCATAGGTTCGTGCAGACAAGAAGAGTTCGTCAACAGCAAAACAAAATATTTATAGTTATGTTGTACATTTGGTAAGATCGGAAAGACACGGTGTCTAATCGAACAATATTTAATAGATTTCAATAATGCATTGCACGAAAAACGTCCGATTCCAGTCAATAAACAACATAATACTAGATTCACACGGACGTTTTGTTATTAATTTTAGCTGTGAATTGTTGTGGCTTTCAATGTAAACTGAAAATTTTTGACCCCTAAAATTACAAACACAACTTTCGTATTAATCTTCTGGCTGTAATCTCCCCCTTTATTACTGGAATGAAGTTTCCACAATGCTATTGGAAATATTCTCCATTTATTCCTTAGACATGGTTTTAGTGGGTTCAAGTCTCACACTGTAGTTTTCGATGCTTTTCACCTACGGAAAAAAAACAAAACACCCGTGTAAATCCAGTATAAAGTGCTTTTGCTGCTCAGTAATGCCCGATCACATATCGCAAGATAATTAAAAATATTAGTACTTTCTAGGAACATGAGAAGCACTTAAATCGGAAATTTTACCGCATCCTCCCTATTCACGAGACTGTGCCTCATCAGATAAATACTTCTTCGAATCAATATAATACACTCTTCAAGACTAGCACATCAGAGACCACGAAAAAATGAAAAATGCTTCGATGAATGGATCGCATCATAAGAGAAACAAATTTTTTTTCATGAAATCCATAAATTGCCAGAACGATAATCAAAAGTCATAGGTAACGATGGAATATTTCAATGAACTAAGTTATGGCTTTACTGTTTTCTATATATTTTCCGTAATTAAAAACTGTGATTCTAACCGTAGATGTCATTATTCATTTAAATCATTTTTAATACAGACATTACTATATATATGTACTTTGAGTTTTTGTTATTTTCCATTTTACAAATGGTTCAAAATTCAACCCAAACCCAATCTTATGTCTAATTGGTTTAATTAAGCCTCATACTACAGCACGATGAGATTAATGCTGGCAAAAACTGTAACTAGGGTATTTAATATTAATTGTAATAACAGTTATATTAATAATGAGAAAGAGAGGGATATAGCGCCAACTAAGTCATCTATTGTGCCACTCTTCTATACATGCTCCTGATGTAATCCAGTCAGACCGCAACTATATTGCCAAACTGTACAATAGTCTTTGATTTAACCGTACAGATCTTCAGCAGAAATAATGTATGCTATATAAATAGTTTTTAATACCACCTATAAATGGTAGCTACTAACCGGGTCATGCTACATTAGGAAAGCATTCAGAAAAAGCAAACGCAATCGATTTATTGCTACATTTACTGTTTATATATATATATATATATATATATATATATATATATATTTATTTATTTATAGATATATACAGTAATCTCCGTATAACACGGTAGATTAGTTCCGCATTATAGGGGTATTCCCTTATATACACGTACAAAGGCACGCAAAGCTAATTATGAACTGTACAAATCCCCACGTTATATGGGAGAACACCCGTGTTATACAGGGGATTGAAATCCCGTAATATGAAAACGCGTTATAAGGGTACCGCCTTATAGGGAGGATAACTGTATTTATATTTATATATAGATATGTATTTATTTATATAAAGATATACATTTATTTATTATATTTAAAAATATTTATTATTCTAATCATTATTACTCATCAACCACTTAAAACTAAAGTCACATATTTTCAATTAACATTGCTATTAACGTCACGCCATGATGTTTTCGGTGTGGTCACATATTACATTTAAAGAATTAATCAATTTTAATCAGCCCTCTTAGGAAGGTATTTATCACATTTTCACCTTAACATAATTTGTGCATTCTATTATTAAAAAAGTATACTATATAAGTTTTTAAATAATTCATTCAAACAAACTTAGAAGACCTGTAGGGTCGATTTAGCCACCCTTACCATTGCAACTAATCTTTGCATGACCTAGACCTAGGAGACCTACTATGGTGAACATGCAATATTCATATATATATATATATATATAGTGAAAATTTGTATGTTTTTAACTTTTCCAGCAAATGTTAATTTTTCAATCTAGCGATACACATTTATTAGAACTATGGATGACCCCGGGTAATCAGTTTTACCAAAATTAGCTACACCATATTATAGTAAATTTAATTTATTTTTATTATAATTTTTTCATTAAATAGATAGTTCAACAAGACTCCACCACGAATCATGTCGCTCCAGCTTAACTTCATAAACTAATCGCATGTGTTACTACCGCCACCAGATCGCGTGGTTCGATGAAGGGGTAAATATACGAGGGTTGTGTTTTTATTGTGACAGAAAACAATGAGAATAACACCAAATCTGATTGTATTATATTAACGACTTATGGTTTTTATTATTTATTTTTTTTTATCAAAAACATAAAAATATAATAAATAATTCCAAATAACAAAACACCTCTGGTAAGAGAATCTCGTTTCTACCCTTCATAGTACCCAGAGTCAAATTATTAATCCTTAAATCATAAAAGTATTTAGTGTTTCATGGAAGAACAATGTTTAATAAGTTATATTTGTATTGTTAACGGAACAATGCAAAACAATAGAAAAAACCAAAATATCAAACACCAAATATGTCCTGAAAAAAAATTTCCGACAATAGAACATTGCCTCGAATTTGTGCCAAAATGCCATATGGACAGGAATTCCAGTTTGGCCCAAGCGAGAACATTAAATAAGTTGTTTGGGTTGTCAAAGTAATTTTTATTATTAAAAAACACACACAATGGACATGCAGTTAAATATTACATAAAATAATCTATTTAAATAGCGGACAAGAGGTTGGAGGGGTTGAAATTTAATGTAACTGACCATTGGACGAATATCGAATACAAGCCCCTCAGTATCACTAACCCGAAGAACAAGTCTAACGCGTTTTACAAGTTTCAAATATGCCAAGAGTTTACAGGACTCTAAATGGGACGATTATTCATATGCAAAACATATTTTTTTTTTTGATAATAATCAAATAGCAAATAATGACAACAAATACTTTGTGATATTTGTTCTTCAGTGTCATCAACTATACACGTAATTGTAAACTAGTATTTTTTTTAAAAAATATTCATTGTAATTTTATTCTTCCATTTAATTTGCGACATCATCTAAACGTTATAATAATTGGCATCACAATGGAATAGTTGACGTAAGTGGATTCAAGTTTTTCCATATCACTGCTGTAACTTAACACACCCTAAATTTTTTTAAGTGAACATGTGATCTACAGGTGATACAATACTTCTCCATGGATTATTCAATTTGAAAACAATAAAAATACAGATACAGTACCAATACACTGCACAAATAGAAAATAACAGTTATGATCTCTCGTTCTCCACAAAGATTTGAGCGAACCAGAAGAAGCTTTGAGTAGTGGAAGAAACTATCCGAAATAAACAACAGTGCCTGTTAAAATTCGGAGAGCATTCCAACATCCCTAAACAGTATTTAACTCTTATACTAAGTAAAGGCTACAAATATTTGAAAAAAATACAAGTGAGGAGATACCGGAACAACTGTTGTGTTTATCTCCAAGTTTATTCAGATCCATACTGAAGCTTTTATTTAACACAAAAGCTATTTTTGTCATTGAAAATTCATAAAGATTCTGATCCGAAAGCAGTAGACTATTAGCAATTACTAAAAAGTTTATTATCAATAGCAAATGAATCGATAATGCAATCTCCACATCTTTGCATAAGAAAGATCTCCATATAGCACAATCTGAGGCTGCAATTATCGTAATTGTAACATACTATATATGTGCTTCTTAATGGCACTTTTTGTGTTGTATGTAGATATACAATCAGATATACAACAGAAATTTTCTACTAAATCAAGATGATATTTGGATCATATATGTGTTAATATATTTTATTATAATTAGAGTATTTACTATATTGGACGCTATGATTTAAGGAAACCGTTGATAACGTACGACTGAATATCACTATTCGTGTTAATTTCATATGTCAAATATAAAATTCTTTTATATACTTACTTTAAAAAAAACCGCTTACTTTAAAAACCTGTAGTCTTGGTTCTAGACCCTTTAGATATCATACTCAACCGAAAAAAATGGCATCATCTCTATTGTTTTTAAAACATGGAAATAAAGTGCTTCGGCCAATTTTTCAAAATAAACTTCTATATCATCGATTATGTGGTTCCTTTAAACTATTTCTATATTTCTTGACCAATTTGAACGATTGTGCTTAAAAATATAATCAAAAAGTAGAACTATTCGCTATAAATACCTTATTAGGATTGAAGATAATTTATATGAATTATGCCACTTCTTTCTTCTGTGCAATGTATGTTGAAACATCTGGATACATTCTCTGTGAATACCGAAAATTAAACAGGAACAGACTTCTCTATGGATAACAAAATCAATCGGAATTCTCAGGTTCATAAAAATGCGATTAAGGATACTGCTTAGTTAACTTAGTCATGTCGAGAGGAAGAGATAATGATGCTTCAATGAAAGTAGTATTTGAAGCAGCAATTGAAGGAAGAAAGCATAGAATTGGACTATGTTTCCGACGAGATGATCAAGTTAAGGGGGTAATCGCGCTTGATATAGGTAGGAAACTGGAGAATTGCGCCTTCTCGAGTCGCAACAGAGAAACCTGAAGATGAATGCTACTTTAGGCCGAAACACGATAACTAGTTGTCATGGACAATTATGTAAATAAGTTAATGTTGATTAAATATTGTCTTTTATGTAGAAAAAACCAAGCAGTAGAGTCTTAATATACGTAATGGAGACTCTGTTTCAGGAAAGTCGACTACTGTTGACAAGTATGCTCAATTTAAAGTAGTATGTGAAACTTGTAGGCTCTTGTTAAACTTATTGTTGAGAAAACGGGTCGGAATTCATTGAATCCAGTATAAAGGTAGACATTTTCGTCTTTACAGCACTTTCGGCATTCGTCTGCCTATTCGTTAGCTCTATATAACATTGCAAAATCAAATCTTTTAATAGTAGGAAGTCCTTCTCTTTTTTTGTCAAAACACAGGTTAGAACACAGCAGTGACGAATAGAGATATTTATAATCGAAATCTTCATTATTTCCATTTCATTTTCTATTATAAGAAACAGCAATTCGTTATTTAAGAAAAACGCGGCAATTCATCTAAGTCTAAAAAAAGTCTACAATAAAAATACTTATCAAATACAAGCACCTTTTGGTTTTCGTCGTTTAACAACACTATTTACAATGTGTAATATTTTAAATTATACGATCTTAGAAAACACTCACAGTAGTAGACCGTTTTAATATACGTTCTTTAGTTATAAGGCCTCTGTCAACGTAGACTTGATGTGGAAGGCATTTAGTGAAGACAACAATCAATTGGAATTAACAACAATTTTTCCAACATCAGAAATGAATGTGGAAAGTGAGTTTTTTGGAGAATTATTACATAAAGTTGTTTGATTTAAATAAAATAAATATATTTAAATCAAAATAAGTTAATAATAATAAATGCAATCAGTATAATTACAATATTAATACGGTCTTTGTTATAAATTTAGAAATATGTTTCATGCACATGTACTCAGCCCTGTAGATTTATCATATTTATTGCATTTATGAGTACGAGTTTTTATTCATTTCGGTAGAGTCGTTTGTGTGGAACAAAATTTATCTTTAGATTTTACGAATATGCCGTAAACTCATTATTTTTAATAAATAAATATATTAATTTTCAAACATTATTTTATATCACAATGCATAATATCTGTGATAAAACGATATATATAATATATTATTAATGATAATATGTATATTTGTAATGAAATCAATAATAATTAATTTCCGTTCTATTTGAAATGGAAGCCAAACCATTCCACAAAATGAAACCAGACCTTCATGGCAGTGAGAATTATTTAAAAAGTTAAAGGGTTTAAAGAGCAGAAACCCCATTCAAAATTAATCGATAAGCTATATCCACACAATCAGAATACCAAATAAATGACGTGGTCTGTAGTGATAAGATATATATTGATGTTGAAGAATATTTATAGTTGATGCCGAATGATATACCGAAGTTTTGATAAAACTAATTTTCTATTAATGAAGTATCTTTTCACGATTTTGTTGATTCTATTAATTACAACTCCTAGCATTCGCAAATATTTGTTGTTATAAATAAGAATAAAATATCCAGTAGGAAATGTTTTAGTCGTAACTAAATAAACACGCTATAATTTCGTTTCACTGAAGTACTACAGGGAATCCAGATCTGGTCAACCATTTATCGAAAAAAAACAGATCTGGAAGATTACTTCATTACTCAACACGAGGATAAAAAAACAGTGAATTAGTAGTGAAATATAAAAGATTACCATTACAATCTAATAAGATCTATAGACATTTGATAATCAATATCTACCCGGAATCTTGTACACCTCGTGGATTCACAGAATTTTCGAAAAGACAGTCAAAACAATGAAATTGTAGGAATCAGAAATAAAAATATAAAAATACCAAAGGGCAATAATTAGTCATATTTGCAAAACATTGAAGAACTGTATTATTTAGTAAATATTGTGGTGTCTCCTTAAAAGGTTCACCATACGCTATACAATCACATTAACCTGAATTAAAAAAATATGACTTAAGTTAAGAAAAGCAGAGTAATCACGAAAAAAAATTTTTGCTTACAATGTTTGACTTTAATTGATTCTTCCATTCCATTCTATAATTCTATCCATTATATTTCAAGAGGTAAAAAATATATCCACCTGAGTGTAGAGAAATATATTCACCTTAAAGGACAAAAATATATCATATTCTCAGCTTAAATATCAATTGTGATTGTATTGCATTGTCGTCATCATCATTATATGTTAGCTATACAGTCCCTTTAGAATCTAAGCTTCTAGGATATAAGCAACAACCTAAGTCCATTAAAAAATTTTGAACTTATTAAAATATTGTATTGAAACGTATGCTAAGAGCTCTATGGTAAATCAGATATAAAGATATACTCAAAGACTGTGTCAGAAGTTTGCAAAAGTATATCAAATACAGAACACTGAAATTGTTTGATTCTGTATATAATCACACTAATTCAAAGCCGCAGTCTCCTCAAAATAAATGCAATATATTTTACTTCTTGAAGATCTACTGAACTTTATGTATGAAGTATAGTAGGTATACTATACTTTAGTAAAATTACCTGAATTACCTGAACTCATTATCAAAATACAATGAAGCTCTTGTTAGACTGAAGCACCCAAATGGTCTCAGATACTATTGAGTAAAAGAAATTTAGATACTAACTAGCATTTCATCTAACAAGGTAGAAGAAGAATCGGATACACTATACCGTTCAGTCTAACGGTGCATAAAGCTTTCCACATTCTCAATACAAACAAAACCAAATATTCAATGTTTTTCACTAATAATTAGACTAATAAAAAATCCTATTCTCCATAACTGTTGAGACCTCAAATGCTATTAAACCTAATGTTCCATTAATAATTCTAATTCTTTTCCAAATTTTATTTTTTTTTGTCAATTTTGAAGCCGTTTAACTTCTCAATATGAAGATTAAGCAATTGTTGGAAAAAAATTGGACTCGACTTAAGCAAAGGGTGGTCAATCACCATCGCTTCGCCATAAGTGACCTAACACCTAAATACAATATTAGTGTCTAAAGAGTTACCAACTAGTCGATAATCTGATTAATATCCCGTGTGTATTTTTATTGTCCTTTCAGCAGCTGAAATTAAGAATGAACTTAAAATGAACAAAATTTATTTCACAATTTTTTCTCTGCTTTTCTTTTTGTTTTCTTTTTATCCTCTTTTTTCGTTTTCCTTTTTCGAAAGCTAATTTATGTTGCTGGCATAAAGCAACTTGTCTGCAACAGATACAAATAATATTGGACTGCAGTGAAAAGAATATCAGCCCTTCTTACAGCAAGTGAAACTCTGCGGGAGCCAAAGAGAAGAAAAGCGTTCACTCACAGGGGTGTCCTCAGCATGAGAAACGTTTTAGCCTCACAAACGCCGGGTTTGACGGATGAATTATGCGAAAGTTTGCGTAAAGTTCCAATTCAAATCCATGTGAAAGCATTGAAAAGGGAGGGAGGGTGTATAATATTAAAGGATAAATACTTAAATGAAGTTTTTTTCATTTTATGAAAAGGATTATTACTGTAGCATAATGATGCAAGGTGGTTTTATTATAAAAAAGTATAAGGTATAAAGAATATACTCCAATTTTATATAATTTTTTTTTTTTAAATAAATTAATAAATATATTTAAAAAAAATTGAGATTAAAAATTATAATTAATAGAATACATATTTAAATTGTTGCAACATAAATTGTTAAGTGTACATGGGTTTTATGTGGTGACTTCGTAGTCAATGATTCAATTCTGACAGGTTTTAATTCCTGACACTTGCAGTCCAAAAATTATGTAGGGGCAATAAAATCAATAAATGTTTCTAAATTCCACGGCGCATATTTGGCGATATACTAAATAAATTTATGGTGAACCTAAAAAATTACTCTTTATTAAAAATTAAAAAATTTTTTAGATTCAAAAATTTCTTTTATATAAATATTACCCTGTATACAGTATTCCTTTCCAAAATAAACTTGTTACAGAACAAAAACAATTTTTAAATCAACTTTTACCACCTTACAAGACTGGGTATACATACAGATGCAAACTATAGATTCTCTGAAGAGAATGAGGAGTCAACCACACATGAGCTGTTAAAATACCCTGCGTTAATGCACACATGGAACAGATTTCTGTAAATGTATATCCTTAAGGAAGAGGCCATAATACTCTGTAAAGTAGGTTCTATACTACTTTTTATTGACGCATCAGGGCTTAGAGAACTACTTTAAACTTAGAAGCGGGTACAATAAACCCGACGGTCGCAGTGCCACATTCATAATAATAATAATAAATCGAGTTTTGTATGTACTAATCAATTATTATATTTATATACATAATTATTATTATATTTATATTTATAATATATATTATACATATATAAGATTTATTTATTTATTTATTTGTGAATAAATATTAAATTACTTTTGAAGTTAAGTAAGAATAAGGAACTGGACGCTAGGTCATTCGTCCTGAAAAAATGTAAAAGATATATTAACCTGTAATATAGAAAAGGGAAGAACAAATAATATTAATTATTTTTGGAAAATATAATATGAAGCAAATTGAATTAGTATTTTCTGAATTTTAATTTAAAACGTGAAAAATAGGACTTATTATATAGTAGTATTTTTTTTATATTATTACCTGTTACCTTACGCCACCACGCTCTGTCAAGAGTAAAGGATTTGAAAGGAAGGACCTGTACTTATCCCTGATCTATACATATTTCGTTGTCAAAAAAAGGCAAAAAACGTTATGAAAATGGATTTTTTTAATATTTACCGAAAAACGGAACTCAAAACAAATGTAATAAAGCCAACCATTAGTCCAAATGTCCTTGATATTTTAATATCCTTAATAACATATATCACAATTTATTAAAATACCTAAATCATCCAACAATTTTTAACCTCTCAATGGGCAATTTTACAATCTAAACTACATGTCGATTTGGCACTAAAATGATACATATATGCTTAAATCTCAAGAAATACTTAAGTGACCAATATCGAACACTTAAGGATTTCTCAACCTAAATGTGTATTATAAGACTAGGCTAGGCAAATCCTTTAATATTATATATAATAAGTCTTTGAGCTTAAATCGGTTTGCTCATTATGGATGCTCAAATTTGTTGATTTTCAAGAACGCTCGAATATTTTTCCAAAGAACTTTATTTCCCAAAATTTTTTATTTAATTCTTTATATATTACGACCTTATCGTCTGAATATTTTATTTTTAAAAATTTCACTTATACCATGCACCGTTATCCTGTAATCGTCCTTTGTAGCATGCAATCTACTAATTCTTCAGTATAATCAGTCATTATGTTCCAATACAACTTAGCTATATCTACGATACTTTGTATATCACACGGTTCGATAAAAATATGCAATTATTTTTAAAAGTTTTTGAAAGTGAAATACAATTCAAAGATATATGCTTATGGTATATATATATATATATATAACTATAATGAGACACCAGGGAAGAAAACTATCACTGAAGTCACGTTATATAGTATACACAAATTATTTAAATTTGTTTGTTTATTATAAATTATAAATATTTATAATAAACATTTATTTACTTAAGCGTACATAATATATATATGTATATCTTATATATATAAGTTATATAAATAATACAATATACGGAATAATTTACTGGTCTTTTATGTAAATTGATGAACTACTGTTCATTTTCTGCAAACATGAAATATTTTTAAATGAATAAAAAGTTTATTTATAAAAGGTTCATCCTCTCATGAAATGAACTGAAATACCTTTTCATTTAAATAAAAATTAAGTTCCATTAGGCAAGCAAGAGAGAGATTTGGAAAACAATTTTATAGAGAAATTAACTCATGGCAATGAATTAAACTAAAAGAAATAAAAAAATTTAAAAAAACAAATCATTTCAATTTTGTTTTAAATGTTATTTATTTACATTTAAACTCAATTTATTACCTTCATATATTTAATAAAATAAAAACGTTTTTTCATTTCATATTCTCTTAATATTGTATTCACACGCTTCCAACATGTGGACTGAAATGAGAATTCATTTTAATCCACTTATTCCAATCGCTGACATGCGCAGTAACACAGATTCCACATGTATGGCGTGTGGATTGTAAAAAATGGCGGTTCGATGTATACTCACATTTGTTGTATTCATTTCTTAAATTTTAATATTTTTTATTATAAAATATGATAGTAAGTGCATAAACACTATATAAATATCTAAATACTTAATGTAATATATAATATATACAACATATAACATATATCATATGTATTAAATAATATGTTCTATTATGTAAAATTATCTATACATTGCAAAAATAGAACAGAATAATCAAGTACAATGATAAAAACAAGATAACTATGTATAGCAGAGAGGTACTATAAAATCTATTTAAAATTATTTGAAGAATTTCCTAAATCCTTATAGAAAGATTTGAGTCTATTCGAAATGTTTGAAAAATTTTCAGAATCTTTATAGATAGAATTAAAATGGATTTGTAATTATTATTTATTTTTATAATATTTTCTATATTTTCTTTAATCTACTTTGAAATTATTAGACACAATTAATATATAATATATATATGTATAAGTGCTCTCTCTTACTCGATGCTTGATGAAACGCAAGATATTGTCTAAAGCACCTTTACTCAATAGTATCTGTGACCACTCTGGAGATCCACTATCATAAGTGCACCATTGAATTATGATAATGGGGTAAAATTCAAATAATTTCACCGAAATATAGTTTCAAGCCAAGCATATCTTTCTGAAGAAATGTATATAGTATTAGTTTTAAGAGAGTGCAGTTCTGAATAGTAGTGAGTACCCACAGTATGAAACAATTTCCTAAAGACCACTGAAGATGGGTATATGACAATACTCCAAATATCCATATGATCAGTCAAAAATTTTATTTAATATTTTGTAAAATTTTTTTGTTGTAATTCGTTACTGTTTAGAGAGGTTAGCTATTTAAAATTAGAATCTTTGAGTTATATGACGTCTATCAAAATTATTTACTATAAATTAATACAGTAAACCGGTTAATGGTGGTTACTGCTAGTTCCAGAAATTTCTATCGACAAAATTTAATTTCCAGCAGCATAAGATTTGTGGAACATTACAATCTGTCTTTACTTTAGTTAAACAAAATTCCGCGGATTTCACATATTGACATATGAAATATATTTAAAACATTTATTCTCATGGACGTTCTAATTAGTTTAGTAATATCACAAAAAAAAAACTTCTCTATTCATGAAACACCATACGGCAATATTCCATTATCAACACGCCGTCATTTATTGGAAGACAAACGAGGCGTAAACTTCCCATCAACCACAATTTTACACAATTTTTCCTCAGTGATTTCATTTTATATTCCAAAGGTGCTTTCCAAATTTTTGCATACGTTCCAAACACACGCCGTCCCTTCCATTATATTTTCCAAAAATATTTTAAACCTTTCCAACATAAATTCCAAATTTTCGTGTTCCACAATCCATACTTTTGTGGATGTTAATTTCCAGAAATTTCTATTCAATGAATTTTTATTTGTTTTAAATAATAATTTGCTAAACATGAAAATAAATAACTTTTAAAAAAAATTATTTAAAAATATTCCGAACCATTTAAAGATATTATTTAATAATAATAAACTTATTTAAATGTTTAAAATGTAAGTAGAAAAGTAAGGAGTTGAAGGTTTAGGGATGAATATACATGCGAAGCAGCATTTATCATTGAAATATTGATTTTTTCACTGGAATGAATTTCATTTTGAGATAATTTTTTTATTGAAAATTAGAAAAAATACAATAAATATTTAAATAAACTGTATTAAGATTCTAAAGATTTGAATTATGTTAATAAAATTATGAGGACTTAGTAGAGATTTAGTGAGAAGCTCTGTTTAAAGCCTGCCATATAAAGACATATGACTATAATATTAATTTTTAACAGAAAAATTTTAATGAAATTTATATAGTTTTTTATATACATATATTTTAAGTTAAAAACTATATAAACTTCTAATAGTATTCTAAAGAACAATCGAGTGTGAGCTAAGTGAAGCACGATATACATAGAATGACATCTACAGAAAAGCACCAAATAGAGTCAAATTTTGCGGAAAATGGACAATAGTAGTAGTATTCTGAAAGTATACTAGCAGGTTTTTATTAGTACTACATATTAATTCTCGAAATTTTAATAAACAAAGTCAAAAGTATAAGTACCGAACTCAAGCACTAAATAAAATTATTATTTTTCCATTGGATATATAAAGGTGTATTCTGCATATGGGCGCAAAAATGAAATTTCATAAAACCAAAACAACATAAAACATACTCTCTATGATAGATAGATAAATATATGACCCTTGGGTTATGCTGGGTTTAACCTAATAAATGTGAATGTTTGACAAATTTTAGGTAGATTGTCTAAGAAATCTTTATTAATCGTCTTTGGCTTCACCCTAGTGCACTTTTCATAAGTTGTTCTTCCTGTTACTGATTTTGTCTTCCTATGATCTGAGATTTATTGAAATATGTGATATGTTTATAATATAAATATTTTTGAAATGAGAGTTTCCCTATTACTTTAACCAATTTTTTTTTTTTTTATTACTTTGTAAAGTTTAAGAAACCAGTTTCCGTTTCTTCTTTAAGATCTCGAAAAAAGGATTTGGCGAGATTTAAGCTTTAAGACTTTTAAAAGCTGTAGTATACATTAGGCTTTATGAGTTTAAATATTTATTTATTCCAAAAAATTGTCAACTCAACCAATATAACTTTTAACATGGAACAAGTTAAATAATAGGTGGCGATAAAATAAAACAATTTCAGAACTTAACAAAAACAATGTATACCAAGGAGTCTAATTCAAGGTCAAGTCAGTAATTATTATAAAGACTCATTTAAGAGGGGAATTTAAATATCTAATTAAAAGTAATATGAAAATATAAATGTTAAAGAAACCATTATATTTGGTTTACAACGGTCCGACATATTTTAGGGAGAATTAAACCTTAAAAGCCCCAGTTGTGTACTCTACGGAATTATATATAATTAAAAAAATATAATTTAAGAAGAGACTTTCACAAAAGTATAAGGCAGTCAATATGGTAAGATAATGGGAGAAATCTCAAAAAACAATTTGTCGGTGGAGATAAAATTTATACAGTCAAACTTCCATAATTCGAACTTCTATAACTCGAATTTTCTATAACTCGAACTAAATAGAGTACAACAGGATTTATTTATTTAAGACTTCTAAAAATAAACTAAATAAGCATAAAAGATATTAAGTTATATTAGGTTAAAATAAAATTGGTTAAATTAGTTTAGGTTCAACGGGTTGGTGTCAAAATGACACGTACGGACTTCTGATATGCTTCGCATTACCACTTAAAGCTAGTTGATAAAAGTCTAGTCTTCTAAAGGACTGCTTTTTCACTTTTTAAACGGATCTGGAAATTATTACCTTAATATGCACATATCCATACCTTCGTCATCGATCTATCACCAATCTTTCAGTGGGGCACTGACCCATATTTCCACCTTGGGGCACGCGAATGAATGAGTGAATGCTTGAATCTTAAGTTTAAAACAACTTATTTTGTACTTATTTTGTATAATGAAGATGCGGGTCCTGCTTTGAAAATTTTATATGGTACTAAGGTAAAAAATATATGTACGAATTATATTGAACTGCACAATAAAATAAATCCAAAAAACTAGTAAATATTTCGGAAAGCTTTTGCACAGTAAAAAAATGCCAAACAACACAGCCAAATAAAATTAAAAAAGTTTCTAAAATTAAACATTCCGTAGAGTTCAACGACAAGTCAGCATTACAGGGCAGCTTTAATCTGAACATATTATCATATAATGTAGCCGGTCTAAAAAATAAAACCTTACACAGCCAATTTTACGAATATATTTGTTCATTCGATATTATATTTTTATTTGAAACATTTTTAGAAGAAAAATTAGAAGAAGTAGTAAGAAAGTTACATAATTATATTATAGAATGGATACCTGCTAAAAGAACAAATATTTGCGGTAGTGCTAGTGGAGGTGAACTATATGCAATAAAGAAGCAAACACATTTTACAAATAAAGCTAACTTTATCGAGTCCGGTAGAAGAACACTTGTTAAATTAACCACGACTAACGGAAGCCTGCACATTGTGCCTGTATATATAAACTGCAATAACTGGGAAAGCGATTTTGAAAACTTTCATGATTTCCTCACAGATGCTGGACTAGAAAATGTTATGATTGTTGGTGATCTTAATGCAAGAATTGGAGATAAGCAAGTTTACGAACATAATCCGTATACGCTGCAGATGCTAAGAGAAAGCAGAATTTCAAGGGACAGTATATGCGATAATAAGGGGAAAAAACTGTGTGAAATGTGTGAAAATTTCGGCCTATCTGTAGTAAATGGCAGAACAGATAGCGACAGCTTCGGTGAATTTACTTATGTAAGAAATAATGGTCGTTCTGTAATAGATTACTGCATAATTAAAGGACTATGGTGGCAATTAGTCAAAAACTTTAAAGTTGTCGATTTAATTTACTCAGACCATATGCCAATAGAAGTAAATGTCTCGGGTCAGTTTTTCAGAAACCCAGAACAGGTGGAATTAAAATTACTCCCCAAGCTGTTATGGTCAGATCGAAATACACATAAGTTTGCGTTAAATTTAGAGCACAAGTTATTTTTAATGGAAGACAACCAACTAACAGCTGAAAATGGAATTGAATTGTTATCTCATTGCATTAAAAGAGCGGCACAACCCTTACAACCAAAACACTTACAAAGAAAATATAAGCAAGCATGGTATGATGCAGAATGCGAGTCAGCACGAAAGCGATCATTTTATTTACTTCACACTGCAAAGCGGCATGAAGAAGTGGAACTCCGACAGTTATATACACGTGCAAATAAAGAGTTTAAATTACTTTGTAAACGTAAAAAAAATTTATATTACTCGGAGTTAGCTAACTCCTTAAGATCAGTTAATGATAGCAAAACGTATTGGAATATGTTGCGAAAATTAAATGGACAAAAGTTCACTAAAAGTACAGAGTTAAATTCTACCCAGTTGTCATGTTACTTCTCAACGCTATTGAATGCTCAAGTTGGGTATGCATTTAGTTTCGCTATATCAAATATTAAAATAGATTTGTTGGATAATGTAATCACTACAGAAGAAATTAATAAAATTTTAAGGAACAGCAAGTCAAATAAAGCGCCGGGAGAAGACAGAATCCCCATAGAGTATTATAAAAATGCACCGTCAAGTTTTATCGCAAAGTTAGTAATGGTTTTTAACAAAATATTAGATGCCGGAACAACACCTAAAGATTTTAAAACTGCAATCATTTATCCGCTCTTTAAAAAAGGAAACCCGCAGATTGCGAATAATTATAGAGGCATTTCCTTTTTAAACTCCACTGTCAAATTATTCACAGGAATCCTTCTTGAAAGGCTAAAGGCTTGGGTAGCAGAATATAATTTACTCAGTGAATACCAGGCAGGATTTAGGAAACGATACTCAACAATTGATAATATTTTTTGTCTTACAAGTATAGCCAAGCAGTATACGGAAAAAGGAAAAAAGCTATATGCATTTTTCGTCGACTTCAAAGCAGCGTTTGATTCAGTAAACAGAAACGCTTTATTTTATAAACTCAGTAGTATTGGCATGTCCACCAAATTTATCAATGTTCTATCCAGTTTATATACCGAAAATCGTGCTGCTGTATGGGATGGGGAACACTTGTCAGAGTGGTTTGCTACTGTTTCAGGAGTTAAACAAGGTTGCGTACTCAGTCCGATTCTATTCTCAATTTATATAGACGATGTGGTTACACATCTATCTGGAGGCGCATTTATAAATGGTATAAATATTAAAGCTCTTTTGTATGCAGACGACATCGTTCTCCTAGCAGAAAGTCCCAATTGTCTACAAATTATGATAAATGAGCTACACAGTTACTGTAAGCTATGGGGATTAACAGTTAATATTGAAAAGTCAAAAGCACTAGTATTTAAAAAGCATCACAGGCGGTATACAAATGAAGAAGTATGGACATTAGGCGGAGAAAATGTAGAAATCGTTAAGGAATACAAGTATCTTGGAACATGGATGTATTATAATGCTACATTTAATAGACACTTAACTGAAAAATTGAGAGAAGCTAAAAAAGCTATTAACTGCTCTTGGAAAAATATATTTGAAAATAAAGATATACCGTTCAAAACAAAATTTCAACTCTATGAATCTACTACTAGATCAATAATGTGCTATGCGGCTCAGGTATGGGGAGTGCTACAATATGAGGAAGTTGAAAAACTTTTACGATTTTTTGTAAAAAAAATATGGAGATTACCACTTAACACACCCAACCGAATGATTTATTTGGAGACTGGCTTGTCACCTCTGTACTTGTACACTTTAGAAATCCACTTCAAGTATATGTTAAAAGTTTGCAACATGGAAAGCTCGCGGTTACCTAAAATATTAGCTATATCTCTAATGCAGGAGAAGAGTCACTATTTTAAAACGTGGACTGAATTAGCATCGGTTCACCGTGAACCGCTGATAATCGATAACATACATTCGTGGAAGCATTGGCAGCAAAATATATTAGTAAAAATCGGTATTGCGTTTAGAGAAAAGTTCGTAGCAGAAAGTCGACAAAGCTTAACTCGTGTTTTACACAGGCAACTTAATTATGACCTAGGCAACAACAGTTACTTCGCAGATCGTTTTAGCGCTGAAGCAATTGGATATATTTTCAAAACTCGAGGAGAACTGTTAAAGCTCAACAGCGCTCCCTATATGAACTCGTCAGACCCGAGATGCACGCTGTGCAATACTGGAGAAAAGGAAGATGTAATACATTTTCTTAGTAAATGTCCAATTTTAATGGAGCTACGGGTAAATTATTTTGGAAAACAAACGTTAGATATTAACGAATTAATGAGGCTGCTAAATGGTGAAAACTGGCATATGTTATCGATCTATGTGAAAACGGCGTCTCGTTATAGAGAAAATATTATATTAGAGGCATTTTAACTCTCATAAGCTGAAGTTCGTAAAAAAAAAAAACACAAATCCAAACCCGATTGACGGCAAATGCCATAATCGTATAAGGATAAAATTAGATATTATGTAAATGAAGTTAGGTTTTTCTTATTAGTTTTCTTATAATTATTTATAATATTTATGTTTTATATATTATAAATTATTGAAAATGTTAATTTTGTAAATGTAAATATAACCTAAATTTAATAAAAGAAGAAATACTACTACTACTTATTTTGTATTATGTGTTTCACTTCTTGCTTTTATTATTTCATGCTATGGACATGTATGTGTTGATTGCGTTTTACTTGAATGTGTTCGGTTTTGAATAGCAAAGCAAATGAATAGATTTACGATGAGTGAGAGCTTGCGCTTGTTACCGATTGTTACCAAAATCTATGAAACTCACAGAAACAATTATACGAAAAATTAAGTCACTTATGAGGTGATATATTAACGTACTTTAATTTAGTATGACTCTCGGGTTTAAAGTCCTATCTTAACACTGCCTAATACTATCATAACAGATCATAACAGATTTCTAAAGGTGAGGCAAAAAAAATTTTTAAATAGAACAATTCTTTATTTTTTAGTTATTTAATAAAAAGTAATTATTTGTCACTTAAAAAGTTAATGTTTAAGCAGCTGTATTTCAACAATAAAATAAGGTAAATAAAATAAATAAAAAATAAGAATAAGACCTATTCTTATATAAAATAAAATAAGACAAAAAAGAAGAAAAGATTCATCTGCTTTTATTTTCCTATTTTACTCAACATGTAGAAAATTTTTTGTTCATATAAAAATTTTTAATTGTAAGACATCTATTATATTAAGGCCGTGTGCGAGTTCGAGTAAATTCAGGTAAAGTAAATTGAAATTTCCTAGGGATGTTTTACACTGCAATTATGTGAACATTGCACATATTTTTGGTTTAAATTTTTCAAATTTATTTATTTATTTATTAAACATCTTATAAAATTTTTACAATGGTAACACATAATTTACTTAATTTTTATCTAATTTACCCTACTCTAAATTTTGATAAATACCAACATTTGCTGCCATACCGACATAATTTACTATTTTTCTCAATTTACCATCAATTTACTAGAACTCACACACTACTTTTTGAAAAACCCCTTTATAAGGAATAATGGAAATTTTAGTGATTTAATTCTTAAAAATATTTTAAGTATTTTATACTTTAAGCATACATCGTTACTAAGTATGACACTTAATTTTCTCTACGTACTCAAAGATAATACAATTTACGGGATTTGTGGTTATTTAAGTTTAATTCGTTTCAATGTTTTTAGGACGTGTGCGAGTTAGGCTAAGTTCCGTTCTAAATGAGGGAAATTCTAAGTTGTGCCGATAATGTAGTGATGTGTCGATACGTGTTGATAAATAGCTAAATGTGTGCAGTGTAAAAAATCCCAAGAAAAGTCTCATTTGATTTAGCATCAACTTGGCCTAACTCACACACGTCCTTAATATAAAAAATATATAGTATAGTATTTATTAAAATATCAAAAAAACAAGTTCTGCAAATTTTTTTTTTAAAATACTCAAGTCGTTAAATATGTTATCTTGAGTACTCTTTTCCAAAGGCGTATCTAGAGAAACAAGGGGAAATATTGGATATTGCCATATGTTTGCTTTTCTACAAACAAACACAACAAGCACAGTTTATTAATATGATTTTTCAATTATAACTCCAAAATAATTCCCAAAAATTACTCAAGTAATTTACATGAGCCATAAAATTTACAGACCGATTAAAGATACACTCCGCTAAAAGTTTCACACACACACACAACACACTTAATAAGATATACATACATATATGGATACACATAATTTTCGAAAGCAAATAACCACAAAATAAAAGTCAAAAGTGAGTTCAACCTAAAACCTAAAAGTAAAAATGAATAGATAGAGAATAGATATGTAAGTATCCCCTATACTTGTATATTTTCATATAATCATTTTTGAAAGTGCCACACCCCAATTATTTCATAGAAACAAAATATTCTTCATATCAAATGTGTTAGAAATAAAACAAAAAATTTATTATCTTGTGTAAATATAAATATCTCAATAAATTCACTTACCATTTTCATGCATTCCTCTTTGTGTTTTTATTTTCAGTACTTTTCGTTCTAATTTGCAGCTGCCGCACAAAACTACTCTTTCCCACTTTATTTCCGAATTCTATAAATAAACTGTGCACAACAATTGTTAGTATTGTTGTACCGTCCCATTCCAATTCATGTTTATGAAAACTTCGTACTCGTTCGTATTTTGCCGAAAATAACGACCAATAAAAACATGTCGTCACCACACCACAAAACTATTACGGGCCAATTATATCGGCCTTCAACACGAAGATGTGCCATGACAGAACTGGAACAGCCAAAAACTAGAAATGAATATTTATAGAAATAAGAAAATGCTATAAAGAATAATAAACAATAAAATACAACAACATAAAGTAAGTGAAAAGTGTATGTTGCAGAGAACATAGTAGATAACAACATAAGAAATATAAGAAACCAAATTTGTGTAACAAAAGCAAATGAAAAAATTATTGGTTGTGCACGAAGTGAACATTTAAAGCGAAATCAAACGAGAAAACGAGAGAGCGAGAGTGAGAGTGGTTGCTCTTTAAGTATTTTTGTATTGTATGACTTATATATGTGTGTGTTTGAATTGTTGAATACTGCACGGAGCAAGAAATTTCGTTTGTGGTGCCGAAAAGTACAGTAGAGCTACGAATCGTTAGTACAACGCAAGTCGTTTTCTTGCTTGGTGTGTTTTGGCGGTGGATGCATGCGTTCACCATTTTTCAATTCCTTTTTTTTTCGTTCATTCGTTCGTGCTGGTTACCTTAAAAATGGCTATTTTATGATATATACACTAACGCCGTACATTCTTCATGTTTTTAACGAGATTTCGAAATCCGAACACGAAATGAATTCAGGCTTTCACACATGAATTTGCATGTGAAAAAAATTTATATTTTTCCCAGAAAATTTATATGTAAATTAAATAATTATTTGCGTTGTATGTATTTTCGTATTGATGTTTTAATTGAAATTGTTTTTTATAAATACAATTTTTTAATTAAAATTTCTATATAATTAAGATAACTTAATTAACTTTACTTGAATATTAATTCAATCAAGTAATTTTATCATATGAGAGACAGCACTAGAACGAATGCCAGTATTTCGCACATTGGAAATAATGCACAGAACGTATAGCGTACGGCTGGCTCTACTAAATGAAGGTAATCAAGTGTGCATCTCATTGACCCCTGCCACACTTGAGTAACTTTTGAGGATTGATTTTGGTGTATTAATTTTAGTTGTTTGCTACATTTGATGAATTCTGCAGATTAAAAATTCCTATACTTATATGAATTCAGCTTGGTTGTGTGTGTATGTGAGTAGAAATGCAAAAGAAACAGGTTGACAAGTAATTCAATAATTATTTTTATATTAAATAACATATAAATTTTTTACTTTCACTATTGACATTTAGCTCTGACATTAAGAAAAAAATGTCCGTGTAAATTAAAATAGTCATAAAGTGTCTATCGTAAAATGACAGAAAGTAAATGTTCTACTTGTATTGGTTTCATCATCTTTTCAACAACATCAATAAATTTTCAATCTGCTAAATGAGGTAAACTCTACGAAATCTGTTCTAAAAACTAATTTTAATCCATAATTTCACTCAAGTGTGGCATGTGCAATTGGGGAATGTCCACATAAATATGAAATAAAGACTATTTTTATGGGAGTAACCTAAAAATGTAAGGAAAACATTTGTATGGCTGTGAGTGTCAGTATTCATTAAAATTGTTAGGGACATATGTAAATAGGAAAGCGGACATTTAAATATGATTTATCCGACTGGTTTAAGATGATCCTTTGTATTTTTTTTTTCGTGTTATACAACTGATCTGACAAATCCATTCTACACAATTATCATAACCTTATTTCTTAATATCTCTTATTTTACTGATTGTCCAAGCTCGCATCAATTTCGTCAATCTACCCACGGCCTAGTATAACAGACGCAAAACCAATTCTAATAGCACAATATAATATAATAACATAGTATATTTTCTTTGATTAATCCTTAAATATTTTTGTAAAAAATTAAAAGTTCTTTTAAACAAAAAATGAAATATAATAATTAATTTTTAATATTGATAATGATTATTCTAAATTCTTCTTTGGATATTTTTAAATAAAGAATACTTTAATTCTTTTGCTACTTCTGCCATGATTGTGTGTTACTTATTATTCCCTATTATTACTTTTAATACTATCATGTTTTACTCGCACTTCCTGAAGTTTTATTGGTTTTAAAAGTATAAACAAACGAAAAAAAAAAACAAAAACAAACGCAAAAAAAATTAATGAGTTTGCAATAACAACGATGTTGTCTTGTGTACTTTTGAAATTTGTTTGATTGCACAAAATTCATTCAAGCGGATAATAAATTCATCCAAGTGATAAACCTCACAACTATTTGTGTGTAAATAATATCAATAATTGTATGTCTATTTCACGAAATTACTTTTCGAATACTAGTATTTGTGGCTTTTGAAATATTGTTATTCGCAGAGAATATGTCTGAAGATATTCTTTGTGAAAGCACTAGACTTATCCATTATATACGGACCAATTTACTCCACATAGCATGTGCAATAATACAAAATATTTAAAGACGCCTAGATTTATTAAAAGCAACTGAGGTTAGCACAATAGAAAACCTCTATCACGTTAAATAATATTCTCCACTAAAAATAATGAAATTAATAAGTCCATTTAACCGTGAAAAGTGTTCATTGCCTTAAAAGCTTAATGATTTGATGGGACACAATGGACCAACCCGAGCCGCGGTGTATAGTGTTCTCCATTTAATAAATCCATTTAATAATGAGAACATTTTTTTAATGTTTGATTCAATTACAATACCAGCTGGCGTAATGGATTTTTATTTTAAATTTATACTAAAATTTACATTTCTTCGCTAACTACTTTTATGCGAAGGTTTTCCTGAACAAAAACTTTAACAAACAAATATAAAAAAAGTATAAAATTTTTATTATTTCTTAAACTAGATATAAAAATCAAGCATCGCCATTTTTTCTTTTAGCTTTTGAAATTTAAACATGTTTACTTTTCCAAAAGATCTTCATCATCTCAACATAAACATTTTGAACCCATCAATCATTTAGTTTTGCTGGTCCATACGTAAGACTCACACCCTTTCGCTGAAAGGAACAGAACAGTTCGTGAACTCACCTTCGTTCAGACGAAGAGTGAGAAACGTTCAACCACTAAAATAACCCCCACAAACTTCGCTATACAAAACACATGTGTTCACACATAAATAACTAATTACCAGCCAGCCTGATATCAATAAACGGTTTCATATAACCATAGAATTATCCTTAAAATTTAAATATGTATGTATTTTTGTACAAAATAGGCTGGTAAGCAGAATGACTCTCTGAATAAGATTAGTCAAAGTGTTGGAATATCGTTTATATCTAAAAGGTATTGTCACATTACTCATATTTGTGACGGCCCAACTTTGATATGGATTAAATGGAGCATACTGACGTGGAAGTTACTATCACTATAAAAATTAACACTGACGTTCCATTCGTAACACGGAGGAGAAATTTCACAATCGTAATTTAAACCTCAATAGCGATATAAGTAACAATTAGTTATTAACTTACTGACTTAATTGATACTTAAGTCTCAAAACTGTCATAACCTAAATCTCAATAGTTACTTAAGTCAAGTTTATATTATTAAATGTGCTGATTTAATTGATGATTGTCTTCTGTTCGTTTGCGGTCACCATGAATCCAAAACCCATCCAGAATAATGTTAAACAATTATGTAAGTAATTACATTATACTTACTACTAATAATACTTGCAGAACATTATAAAGAAGTTAAAGTTGATAAAGTAAACCACAAAAATGATATATCATTTATACGTAAATAAAGAAATCACTGGTTTCAATGGTTTATTCCATTCAAGTTTTTTTTTTATAGTTTTTGATTTTCACATTAGATAGAATAATTTGTACCTCTTTAACTTGTACTTTAACATATAAAAATTAACTATATTTTAGAGTCTAATTAGCAGTCAGTAAACGGACAGCAATGAATCAAAGCCATTCAGTATAATTAGAATCACAAATGTCAAATGGTGAAGTCTTGGTCTCCATAGTTAAGAATTCGTATGGTATGTATTTAAGGAATTATCTTGTGAAAGGAAGTACAATTAGAGAATGATAGAGAATAGATAATGATAAATGGACAATACTAGTACATTTAAAAAAAAAAACAACTACAAAAAATACCGACTTTCAAAAAGTCGAAAAGAAAGAACTGTGCACTAACCAAGACATTGCGCCATAGCACATACCGATAAACTCATGTTTGTAAATCTTGTATTAAATGCAGTTTACATTATTTCACTATCTACTAGATCTCTATATCTGAGTTCCAATTATTTGATTTTTCGAACCGGATATAAACCAGCGACCGATGTTTATACGTATACAGTACTATGAAAGAAAAAGGAAACTAAAAGCGATATCTGAAGTGTCTATAAAAGTGTTGATTACCGGCTTACTGAAGGTTGAAGATTGAAGACTTCTTTCCAAATTAAGTCAAATTTTACCAATATGTTGTTCATTTATTGATTTTCCTACGAACTAATGGCTTCTAATATAGTTTTCTACGTCAAATATGTAAACTAGTAAATTATTTAGTGGAGAATTCTGACCGCCCTAAAATATTTTGGACTATTTCATACTACACACAGAAAAATATGCTCTAATCACATACTTGTTAAATAGACCTGATTATTTTGTTAGAAAAATTTTAGTTTGTGTGGTAAAGAATGTGATGTGTCTAGTATGAATGAATAATGAATTTTTTTCATATAACTTTAAATTACTTTTCAAAAATCCCAACTTTAGTATTTTTCTTTATACACCCATAGTATAGCCTCAATGTTTCATATGGAAACTCCCGGACAAAATGCTGCTGAAATTTCTTTTCGAGTTCCCTGATTAGTATAGTCACACTTTTTAGAGCTTATAACTGTTTAATTGTCTTCGTAGATTTGTAGAACTATTTGGTTTTATATTGACCCGACGATGTCTGTTTTACAGGCACGTAGCCAAGAAAGGACTTGAGAGACTGAGGTCACCCTCTCTAAAATAGATCAAAGATTTATTGTATAAGACTAATTATAGTATAAATTATATATAACATATATATATAAGACATAGGTACACATACATCTATTCATTATTAATTTATCATTACATGGTACATTATGTAATGAATCGACAAAATATAACCGATTTAACAGTATAACTGAAAAAGATAAGCGTTTTCTTTTTTTTTATTATTTTACTCAATTGCACTTAGTTAAAAATAAAAACTAAATAGCAACATTTTTACATCAGGGCTTGAAATAGTCGATATTAATCCTTATCTCAAATACAATGGTAATCGAATCTAATTAGTTAAAAGAAGAAGTTTGGGTTCGCTTCACCCGTCGTACGAGGTCTGCTGTTTAAAGGAGTAATGAAGCTGCTGTGTTGCAGTGAAAAAGTTAAAAGTAAAAGTATTAATACATTAATAAAATATTAGTGTAAAAGTACTAAACAATTAAAAATAAAAATATACTTAATTAATTCAATTATTCTACAGCTGGTTTATGATTTTGTTCTAATATAAACACAGCAAGTAAATTTGTTAATATAACAGAAAAATGTGCGAAGATTAAAGTCAAGTACAACGTTGAGTCAGTTGGTTAAAGTGCGTTGACTCTAAGCTTCAAATTTGGCAGGGCACGAGTTCGATTACTGGTACTTGCAGTCTCAAAAAATTATTTACGAATAATTAAATATAAGTATTATTTCCAAGACCACTGTTGATGGATATTTGGTAAGACTCGAAACAGCTGTATGGGCAGCCAAAAATTTAATTAATTAAAATAATATAAAAATAATTCATGTTTTTGTAGGTCACTATTTTTCGAAAAACCACTTTATAAAGCAGTTTCATTTACGAAATTTATATACTTATTAAAAATAGCAAAGTGTTATAAGAATAGGTCTCGAATATCATTATTTGATTGTTTTAATATTATTACAATTACAGAAAATTTTTTATAAAAATTTTATTAAATTAATTACTATAGAGATCCATTATAGTCTACCGAAAATGAAAGGGAATTTGAGGAATAAACAATAAATATATTAACAGACTATAAAACTCTTGTTTTTTAATTAAAAAAGATATTATTTGAAATTTATTTTAATTTTATGTTGTTTGGTTAATAAATGAAAGACCTATAAACTTCACCTTTTCTGCGGTTTACTGAGAAAAGAGGTTTCCACACAACTTCAAACAAAATCTTTAATGGCCTAATAAAGTGTGAAGTCATGAATACTGACGTGAATGTTTTTGTCTGCCGGATAGAAGAGTGAATGCTTGTTGGATTCAGTGCCTCAAGCGGGTCATGTCAAATGTGAAGAAAAAAAGTGTTAAGTATTATGAGGAAAATCAATTTAAGTGTTTTTTTTTAAATGTTAACAAATTTATTATATTGTGCATATATATTATACATTTTCCCTTAATAAGAGACTTAAGTCATTTGTAATTATATACAAACGGTTGAATTAATAATTAATTATTTAAATTAAATTAAATTATAATTAAATTATTTGAAATTATTCATTATTCATAAATATTTATAATTATTTTCTTCACAGTAGTTATAATGTAATTAGGTAACATATTACAGTGTACAATAGTAACTTCTACTTCTTTCTAAACTCCACAAGAACCCACCTATTACGTAAATTAAAGTGTTTCCAAGTGTTTTTCTAATATTTTTCCAATATGTGCCGACACTAATTCGTTCTGATTGAGGAGCCCTTCGAACGTTCGAGCGTCCAACTTCAAAGCAAACCAGACGAACTGAAATCGACTGAAGTGTGCTTTATCACGTTTTGTATGGCTCTTAAACTTCATACATCTTCCGCCTTCCTTCCTTTGTGTCCCTAATACTTTTGTGACTGTGCACTTGTGCACTTTTATTTCTTATTTCAATTTTCTTTCGTTTTACATTTTACGAGTTTTTTTATTTCAATTTAATTAACACGTTCGTTCCGTCTTCTAACCGATTTCAGCATTTTCATTTCTCTTTGCTAACATTCGCTTCGCCTCAAGTAGGAAAGTAGGAAGTGAAATGCAGATAAACGAAAACAGCGTCAAATTACATTGAACACACAGTCATAGAAAATTTATTAACTTTTTTTTACATTATTTTGTATATAAAATCTTATACATATTTCTAATAATTGTGCTCTCCCTCTCTCTCTCTCTCTCTTTCTCTAGGTCTCTCCGATTTAATATACATAATCATATAAATCACGTCTTCCTAAATAATTACGCTCAGCGTTGAAGACTCTCTCGTACTGCACATGCGCTTCAATGCGCATGCGTGAGAAGAAAGCAAGAATTGCAGATTCTGAAGCAGCGATTTTAGTGCTCTGGATTCGCCGGAAGTAAGACCATACAATCATTGTATTGTACCCAATTGTTATCAGAATTATGTTCATATCTTTCAACTGTCGCATGAGATTCAAAAATAAGAAAAATTCTACAAAGCAAAGTAGATGCAAATGCAGAAGATAATACAAACAAACAGATTCAGTCTACTTCTTATATATATTATACACTAATAAAATAAAAGAAAAAGACCGTCTTTAATTCTGCTTTAGGCGAAGCTTATTTTACGACTAATATTAGATTCACACGACAGTTTTCTTTGTATTTTTAGCTGTCATGTTTGTAATTTTAGCTGTCAACTGTTGTTGCTTTTAATGCAAAATGAAAACTTTTGACAGCTAAAATTACAAACAAACCTCTCATGTGAGTCCAATATTGATCATAATCATTTAGGTCTTTCTGCACCTATTCACTAACAGCATACATATAAAGTAATTGTACAATAGAAGGTACCTATAACCGTTATACATACGAGTATAACCAAAAATTCTAATTATTAATTAGGTTGAAGCTATTTGGCCAGTGCACTTGAGCACTTTTACTCTTTTTTAACTCGAGTTATTTTTAAAACCCCTCTTTACGCCTTGACTGGATTATTGTTTATCATTTCATCAGACTAAGCAATAATTGACCTCAGATCTGCATACCTCCCCGAGGAACCTGTAACCATTCCGAGATTTGAAAAGCGGTGTATGTAAATCTGTCAGTTTTCACAAATAATTTCAGGGCTCTATCTTTTATGTATATTTTGATGGGATCAATCTTGAGATCCCTGAGGATGTCATTCGTCCTAATGTACCATGGTACCTTGAATAGATTGCTCAGAGCCTGGCTTTCCGCAATTTCTAGCTGGTGAATAGTAGTGTTTAAAGCTTTGCTAAACGTTGCACAACCATATAGAAGTGGCGGACGAATTATTTGATTATATATCAGTTTCTTGTTCTTAGCATTGAGATTTTCATTTCTGAATAGCGGTTGGAGATGATGAAGAATTTTGGCACAGCTAATTCTAATATATACATATTTTATAAATACATATAGATTATATTGTATACATACATACAAAGCTGTCTTGAACCTAAATAACTTCATATGGACAGTTATACTAAAGCATTGCCGTTCCATAAATGGTAACTATAATTTAATCGTAATTCAGATCAACCTCTGATACGGACTATATACCCCTTATGTGAACAATATTAAATACTGTTACGGAAAATTATGAAATTCTGAACTAAGATGTAATATAAGTTTAAATTCTTTACTTCTTAATATGATCCAGTGATCAGAACTGGTTATTGTTTGATTATTAGAGTCTGCCCTAATTAGCAAAGATATAATTTTTGTGAATTGCTCTTTCTGACAACAACTGCCAAACAAAACCAGGTTTTTAACACAATTTATTGGATGCACTCTAAATTGTATGCAGTATAAATTTCCGGTCAAGTTGTTTTATTTCCTAGAACAGGATTTGCTTCCTTTGTGTGCTGTTTTTTTCACTAAAATCACCTCTAAGGAATGAATAGAGAAGACTTTCACCACAGCGCCTGAGGGTGCTAGGGGTTGAGACGTCGAGGGTGGGTTAAAAGTTGGAGAGCATAAGGAGGTTCTCGTCTATGCGAGTAATATGCATTTTTTTCTTTTTGGCGAGGACTCTCCAAAGAGTTTTTATACTTTCCTTACCTTAATAGCGAATGTAAGCGATACGACTGAGATTGCAAAAAAAGCTATTGTTTGTTTCTGCTTGTAAGATGTATATAAGAGTTAACGACATAACAGAATTATAACATATATTAAATATTTTATAAAATTAGCATAAAACAAGACTGCTCGAGCGAAATACTCGAGTATAAACATATTGGACTATCAAAATAAAATTTATATGGTCCATTGTTAGAAAATCATATTTTATTATATGTATATTTCTAACATATCTAATATTGTTAGACAGCTGTATTTTTTTTTATATCATAATATTCATAAAGTACCAGAAGATCTGGTACGCCAGCGGAAACCGTGGAGAAGAATGTTCGAAAGTGAGCTAGTTAAAGCACGAAATACATGAAACGACACCTATAGAGAAACACCAAATAGAGTTGGATTTAAGAAAATTATTGAAGCGCTATGTTTCATTAGAGGAAGTGAGCAACAGAAGCATATTATATTATAACCAAATATTTGGGTATTATACTTCCATTTTAGTACTCCTGTATTTTTACATTATATAAAAAAGTCAAATTAATTTATTACTGAATTATTAAGTCCCACGATGTGCACATTATTATTGTCATTCATACTCATATATATAAATTTAATATATTTAGTTTAAATTTTTAAGATAAATTCAATATGCTCAAAACACTGCGTTTGAACAAATGGCGGGCAGATGGTCGGTTTCAGGGTTGGTCTTTCAACGCCATGTAAAAGCCACACAACGCAGTTACACATGAACTATGCCACATTCGTCAACTCATTTTATACTGAGTAGTTTTGTTTTATATTTTATAAGATGACTTCAACTCCCCCGCCTACTTTTAATGAATTCTTTAGAATTCTTCACATTGGCTATTTTAATAAACAATGGAACTGCATAATTAATTAATTATTCAATGTGGACCTTCCACATGTGCTTATAGTGCTTTTTGAAAAGTTTTAAACCATAAAACCATAAAAATACATAAAGAATGATTTATTCGTTGAAAGATAGGAAAGGTTCATCACTCCTTCAATTTTACCCATAACGTAGACATACTCAGTACTACACAATAGTGAAATTAATCGCTAACAAAGTAGCTCGTAAAATATGTATACATATACGTAAAACGTAGATCCTATAGATTTTGTTAAAATTTTTTAAAAAAATAATAAGAATATATTCGAATTACATTTCAAATTTTTCGAGAAATATATGTTCAATAAACCACACTATAAAGTTCTCAACAGACTTCAAAATTTGTATCAAGTGTAGTGTTTAAAGCATTTTGGTAAGAAACCAACTCTAAAATTATTAGTACTACTGAAAATATCGATACTGTGAATTAAAACATGGATGAAAACAGGGAACAATCAATAAGAAGTTACTCTCAAGGATTGAATTTTCTTTGATCACGATAAGACATATTTTTCAAATAGATTTGATTTTTAAGATTTCTACATCTCTATATATCTAAAAAATGATATAAACAATTTGACTATATTAGGTTATTATTTTGCTTTTCAGTCAAAAACACAACTTTAAATTAATCTATTTTTGGATAGTAATCCAAAAATCATTTATTGAAATAATCATTTTTAGCTAAGGAGATTATTTAATAGTTTGGAACTTGCACCAGCTGACTACCGTTTGTTTCAGACTCTGCAAAACTCTCTTAATGGTAAAAAATTAAAGAATCATAAATAGACTCTTCAACTGAAGAGCCGCTAAAAATCACTTGGCCAAATTTTTTGCTGATAAATTACAGTAGTTCTATATCGGTAGAAGTTTTTGCTAATATAAATTTTATTAAAATTGATTTTGAAATAAAAAAATATTTTTCCTAATACTACTGATAATAAGTACTTGACATTACTCGGAACAGCTTTGTATGGTCAGCCAAATTTCAATAAATTAACTAAAATTTTTGTTATTGTTTTTTCATTTCTATTTCAACCCTTCGAACTTTTAAATAGTTTGTTTTCGTCATATGATGCGTCACTATCGACAAAAAAAATAACATTAAAAAAATGTTTGTTCCAAAATTCGGAGAATGGACAATTATATCACCTAAAAAAGTGCATATTTTACTAACAATGTTTCGTGACAATGAATTTTTTGGTTATACTAAATAAATTGAAACTCCAGAGTCACAAGACGTATTTATTTATCTATATATGTTATAATAACATTTTTTGTTGTTAATACATTTATTTATAACTGAATTAGCGTATTTTTTTCATGTTGTATCTCAGTGTCTTCTCTTACAATGTACATGACATATATTAGTTAATTTAAAAAAATAATTGTTAAAAAGTTATTGACGACATCAAATAGATAGAATTACAAAAACAACCTTCTAACATCACCAACCAGTAGACGAACCACAAACAGTATTAGTGGTTTACCACCACAGAACAGCAGTGAAATTAGATATTTTAGAAGATACGCACAAGACTTCGGTTAATAATGCTATAAAAACAATCTGATTAAGAAAGTCACATTGAATTTCCTTCAAATGCAAGACTTCAATATCCTGTGACAAAAGTCTTAAAGGCAAATTTCTATCTTTATTGGACTCGGCTTATTGACATTTGATATTGCGCACGATATGGCGACGCAACTCTGTTCCAACAGAGCTTACAGGGGTCGAAAAAAATTCACTTTGTATGGAATGGATGAGAGCATAAGAGTATTTTGTTCGATTCTATGAATCCTGTTAGCAGAACACAATATGGAGAGGTAAAGCGTTTAAATTTTGAAATTTAAATTTGAAGAAACAAAACCAAAACGATAAAGTTTAGGTGAATATAAATAATTCTAAAATTATTAAAAATTTTAAAATCTTTAAAATATTTAAAAAATTAAATTCTATATAAATTAAATTTAATTAAAATTTAATGCAGAGAAGTTTATAAAACAAATTAATAATGAAGTGAAAACATTAAAAACATTTGATTGTAAAAAAATTAATAAACTTACCATAAAATGATTGGGAAGATATTGGAGGACTCGATTTGAACTCCAAACCTCCCCCTAGTATGCGACACTGATTACAGTGTCTTATACTTTCTAAACTACTCACAAATGGATTTTCATTGCATTGTCTAAATATGTCAGGAATAGGTTTTGAATATTCCTGAGGTAAGGCAGATTTGTCTTACCTCAAATGATTAAAATCTAGTACTTACTTCCCGACACAGTTTCAAGTACAAACACTACTTGTACTACGAGATGATAGCCCACAGCTTTGGCTGTCTCATCCTAATTACGCGGGTAGAATGACTGTATTCATTGCTTTCACATTCGAAATGGAGTTGTATTCATCAACCGCGTAGTACTTAAAATAATAATCAAACTTTTATAAACCAGTTAATTAGAAAAAGGATAGCAGTAGCATCTGTCTGGTCAACATAAAATTCCTCTGAGAAAATACCCACATACATCTATTGTCAGCTTTCAAATAGTTTGTTAAAGATATTACATTAAGCCTAATCTTTTCTTGTAGAGATGCAAATAAAAAAATTACAATCAAGCTTAGGTGACATAAAACTATAATCCGGATAGAGATGGCTTCCCTTAAGAAACAATAAATTTAATGATATATTGAGTGCCCTTAAATGAAAACTCTGTGATTAAAAACAAGATTAAAATATATGGAATATTTTTCTTTTATAAAGTGCTTCGGTATCTTAAAAAATTAAAAGTCATTTTTTATTGTTAGGTATTTAAATGTTCCGTTACATCGATTATACATGAAATAAAGAATATTCCATATATTTAATAAGTTACATTTTCTTCATTGTAAGCACATAAGCGACCAATCTGATCCCATATAAGTCCCGATTCAAATTAAACACTTGCAAGCTTTTAAGCCAAAATCATTTGTGACTGTCTTAACTACAGACGCAAGGCCAATGGTCACCACTACTCGATTTGAGTCTACACTCTAACACTAATGTGGAAAGACCGCATGAGTACTTGTTATCTTTGAAGAGCATATATCTAATACGTCGCCATAATCTCTCTCTTGATATTTTGTACACTGTGGAATTTTACACTGTGCATTTTCAAGTTCTTTGTGACTGGTATACCCAATCTTTTGCTTTCTATTTCAACGAAATGGATTATTCCCACTACATAATGCCATTATTCGATCGCGCATGTAACAATGCGCTCCATAGAATATATGTATGTACTCCTAAAGAGACTTAAGCTTTTGTAAATATATGCGTCTTACCCATAATTATTGAAAATTCAAATATTAAATTTTTTATGTTCCAACCCCTAATTACTGAAATACGATTTCACACCGTTGGCTGAGATTCCCTCAACTCGTTCCTAAGAGGTAATTTTAGTGGGGTCAAGTTTCAGACTATGGCTGTCGATATTCCCACCCAACACAAACAAAAAACATATCACTTTTTTTTCATAATCTGATGGCTGAAATTTTCGTAACTGGTTCCTAAGAGATGGTTTAAGTGGCTATAAGTATCACATTGTGGGTTTCTTCGCTGCAAAAAAATCCATCACATTGGGCAATGTAAAAGTATATCTAAGTAAAAGTATAGATAATTCTTTTATCATACGACTTCTAAACCTAACCTAGCATTCCCTGACTTTATGAGTTTAACAACACTGCTTTAAATATTAAAGAAATAAATACATTAATGCCCGATAATACTCTCAGTAACATAAATAACATTAATTTATTATATTATTAAATATTAATAATAATAAATATTACTTGTGTACACATATTTAAGAAAATTTTTATTTATATATATAAAAGTTTATATTTAAAACTAATGTAATAAATTGCATATATTACGTATTTCAGAAAGTGACAGCCTTATACATTTTTTTTATAAATATTGTGTATGTATTAATATCAAATTAATTAGTAAATAAAGTTTGCAAAACGCTAAAGTTAAACTGCACGTTATTTTAATTATTTACGGCACTTTAGAGTCTATAAAATCTATAATTAAAAAGCGAATACTAAACGAATAAATTTTTTTTTTTACGATTTCTACATATAAAAATGTAACTTTTGCCCTTAAACTGTACTGTTGATTGCCACGGCACACATCACCGCAAAGCACCGTACAGCACCACACGTTTCGCTATTCAATCGCACATTGCAAAAAAAACAACAAAAACTTACCATGAAATTAAAATTATTTTGCAAATTAAACACAAATTGAAAATTTAATGAAAACATACCAACCAAAACACAACAAAAAAAGAAAAAACAAAAATATTAAGAAAATCACAACAAATACTTAAAGCAATAACAACACTGGCAGCGCAACAGAAAACACAAAACAGAAAAGCAATAACAGCAACAAAATGTGCGGTTTCGAAGATGTTAACCGCACATAAATGCGCACATAATGCGCATATATTTATGAAGTTAAATTATACTAGCAGCGAATAACGCGAACATCGTGCCTCAAAGCGTCACATCGCCAGCCACATCGTAAAAACTTATTTTACTGTTAATAAGATTATTATATTAACTTGGCTGGCTATAAAGCTACTATTGACGAAATCGTCGAAATACTAAATATCATTACGAGTGAAATTGCTTGGTATACGTATGCGAAATATGGCAACGTAGCATAGTAAAATGTACTTAATAGACGTATTTGTTGCTGCTGCTGCTACCGAAATTCGTGACCTTTTTTCTCTACATGTTTTACTTTTGTTATTTTGTTTTGACTTTTTCTACTTTGTTTAATTGTGTGCGCTGCGTTTATGTAGTATTTTGCTAAGCTTTGCATTTTGTATTAGTCTACCTCACCGCACACCTCTCCCAGTTAATCGAAAAAAACGACATATTCGAACTTAATATTATTTTCGAATTTCGAACATTAAATTAAAACATTGCACAAGCACACAAATACACAAATACTGTACACTGTATTAAACAATTGAATTCGCCGCAAAAAATTGTTTCTCATTTTCTTGTTTGTTTGAGAGAATTAAAATTACGAAGCTTAACGAATGAAAATATAAGGAAATCAAGAAATCAAACAAAATTCGTGTACAACACACATTTTAGTATGGAAATGTTACGGAAAATTTTTATTCTGTTTGCACAATACACATATTACGTAGAAACGTACATTTTTGTGAGTTTAAAGACGCATAAAGAAACTTGGCAACAACGCGTAATAGCGTCAACTGTGCAATTAGGTTTATAAACAATGAAATTGCTTAAAAGCACTGTTGTTGTTGTGAAAAAAGCACTGTTGTTGGTTTCACATACAAAACAGTTATTTTTAGTTTTTGCCATGCTGTGCTTTCGTTCGAAAACAAGTGGCATGTGTAGTGTACAATGTGTGGACACAGAGCGGCAGAGTAAATGTTTTAATGAGCTTAATTATTTTATAAAAATTTTCTGACTTACTTAATACTTACTTTCTCCAATTATTTCTTAAATGAATAAACATTTTTGTAAAACATAAAATAATTTGTGTAAAGTTTAACTTTATAGTCACACTTCTTTAATTACAAAGAAAAGCATATTTTTTTCATTAATATTTAAATACTTAATGTATCTTAATAATTAAAATTAGTAATAAACAACAATAAACTACCACATATTTCACTGAATAATAAGTATTGTATCTATGTCTGTACTATCATACGATTTTTGTGCAATAATATCAGGCGTATTCGGCCGCTTCGAAGTGCGACAAAAACAACAAGTCTTTCGGCAAAGTCTTTTACTAAACACTCTTGGTAAAGTCTCTTGCTAACATTTTTGGCTGAAGTATCTTGGTAAAGTCTCTTGCTAAAATTTCTAGCTGAAGTATCTTGATAAAGTCTCTTGCTAAAATCTCTGACTGAAGTATCTTGGTAAAGTCTCTTGCTAAAATCTCTGGCTGAAGTATCTTGCTAAAGTCTCTTGTTAAAGTCTATTACTAAAGCCTCTTGATAAGGCCTCTTGCTAAGATTTCTTGCTAAAGTACTTTGATGAAACCTCTTGCTAAAATCGCTTGATTAAGTGTGATGCTAAAGTCTATTGCTATTGTTTTTGATGTTTTTACCCGGTGGAACGTGATTGTGAACGCTTTTTCGCTAGCGACGAATGGCTCCGGGACGTTGTCCCGGCCAGTCTTGGAACCAAAGTCTGTTGCTAAGTATCTTGGTGAAATCTCTTGCTAAAATTTCTTGTTAATGTGTCTTGGTGGTCTCTTGCTTTAGTCTATTGCTGAAGTTTACTGGTGAAATCTGCTAAAGTGTGTTACTAAAGTCTCTTGCTGATATATTTTCACTGTTGCTAAAATCTTGCCAGAGTCTCTTGTCAAAATATCGTACTAAAGATTCTTACTGAAACATTTTTGAATCTCTTGCATCACTGTTATAATCTATCAAATATTACGAGTACGTTTTCGCAAATAACAATTCTTACATATGTGCGTTAAAATCAAATCAAACTAAATTTTGTGTAAATTTAAATATTTATTAAAAAATTAAAATGAATACATTATAACCAATATTAACGAAATTAACCAGAACTAAAAAGAATTTGGCTTTAACAAGCATTAATTTGTTAACAACTTATGGCCATTGCAATCTACTATCGAGTTTCGGCCTGAAGATCTGATTTCTCTAGGCATATCTGCTGTGTTTGCGCATTCTCGTATACCAAGTGCGGTTAGTGCTTCCTCAACTTGATGAGTCCAAATCCGTAACGTAAAGTCGTTATCCAGTGGTTATCATGTAACTATTCAAGGAAGCTATGTAGTGGTTATGCGATAACTTCGATTGATTTAAAAATTAAATGTTCCGAACGAATGACATGCTAAGAGACCTTAGAATAGATCTGGTCCAAAAATACGTAAAAGACAGAGCCCTAAAGCTATATGCGAAAACCGACAACTGCCCTACTTAGTACTATCTAATCTCAGAGTAATCAATAACTGGACGGAACGGTACGCAGATTTTAGATCAGTTATTGAATAATCATGAAGCTTATGAGGAATACATATTAGTCAGTGAGGTGGGTGGGACTCTGCAGAAACCCCGCAGCTATCAAAGAGTAAAACTGCCCAGATGCATTAACTCGGACAATGCTCAACAGTCATACAATGTTATACAGTTTAAAAAAAAAAATAAATCACATAGATCGCTTATTGCTTTAGTAACTTCTTTTTAGTCTCTTAGATGATTAGACACTTTATGCCTAAACTGTTAAAGCAAGAGAGTAGTGTTGTTGTTTTGCGTGCAAATTAGAGACTTTAGCAAGAGACTTGTTATGTTTTGTCACACTTCGAAACAAAATAGTGTTACTTCTACACTAATTACTTAAAAGTATTACTTATAATATTTTATATTATTTGTAAAAAAATATGTAATTAAAAAATTAATATATGCACAGCATATAATTATATACGTTGTATGTTAATACATTATAACAACTTATAATTATGAATATTACTTTTAAATTGTAATTTATGACAAGTGCTTCGACCGAATATAATCCTCACTCCATTAACTCCATGCGCTTTAAAAGCGCATGTAAATGAGCAACAACAGGTCTCAATGTGTTACATCGTAAAAATGACTATTTTTTTTTTACATAATTTGCTTTTAAATCTGAAACATTTCCATAATTTTAATTTTTAGCGCAATGATGTAAGATAAAAAATTGGCTCGGAGCCATATTTTTTTTGCTATAAACAGAGTCTGTTGTTCGAATTAGGAAAATACATTTTCGGACAAAAATGCTTAATTAATCAATAAAAAATTAATGCTTGTTGGTTTACACATATAATTAAGTAAATATGAGAAAAAATGCGGCTAAGTTTTTTTATGGATTGGCTAAATAACAGGTTGTGTGGTGGAGTGGAACTAATTTTTATTAATTTTCGATGTGAATAACTTATTTATGCAAAATATTAAACCCGACTGAATGCGACGATAAATGATATCAAACGAATGATAATTTCAATTATGGAATGAAAAGTAATCGCCATTTTTTTTAGTTCTTTGTTAATTACAGGGTAAAAAATTAATTATTGTTTAAATTTTTAGTTAATTAAGCATTTTATTATTAAAACCAAATTCAAATATTTGTTTTTCATAAGAGTGGTCTTATGCCAGTTTATAATGAACTTAAGTTTCCATAAGACATTAACTTCGTATTTGTCTGTTCGCCGTCCACTACGGTTCTTTTGGAGTTCATTCTGATCTTCGTATGAACAACGCCAATCCATAGTATCGCCACGAGCTTTGGGGTTTTGGTATAAAAGACCGTCAATCCAGCTTAACCTAAACTGTGTCTAAATCAAATCTTTGCACAACATTTGAATTACTTGCATTTTTAACCTGCATATATATTGGAACTCATTCATAAGGCAATTAAACTGTATAATAAGCAAATAAGTAATCTATAGTAGAGAAAGTTATTTGTAACACTACTTCTACACTGACAATATTTTGGCAAGATTTTTGTATAAACTTTGTATAAACACTTTTTCAATAACACAAACAGACTTTTTTTCCTGACAAAAATCAAAAATAATACATATTTATATATAAACATAAATGTCTTGCCAAAATTGTGGTAGTGTAGATGTTCAGCAAGATCTATGGACTTTTATGAATTGGCGAGGACTACCGCTTCACGCCATTAATTTTATTCAGCGAACTAACTTGCATCGATTGCGCTGGTCTGTTGATGAATGGCAACTATAAGTGACGCTGCTCTAGCAAAAAAAGTGTTTAAAACACTGGTTAGAGGAAGAAGATATACAGGAAGACTCTGTCTTACCCCTGCGGGAAAGGTTTAGAATATTTCTTAAGTAAAGCAAGCCTATCATAAGTCAAGTAAGCAGAACTCGATACTGTTTACAGAAGAAATGGGAATGAGTGAGTTTCACTTACAACACACGACTGGAGGTATAAATTTAATACTGCCGGTGTCTGAATCCATAATTTCGGCTATACTAACCATTTTGATGGGTGTACCGTGCGGACTGTGGTTAAAATGCAAAGTTACGTGGGTAGAATGACTATATTTATTACTTTCATTCGATGTGCAATTATATTTTCTAAGCGAGTACTGTTCCCCAAAGAATAGCAGAGATGTTGGGTAGGCCTAAACCCATATCTCCCTCCCTCTCAAGAGGGTCTATAACTAAACGTGTACCTTAATTTAAAATGCAAGTACTTTCAATATAAATTTGCACCGATGATAAGCCCTTTAATATCACAAAGAATTAATTAGTGTCTTATAAGAAGAATAATATCATCTTGCTAGTGCATGTTATTGAGAGCGCAGTCGATGTTTGAGTTCTGATTGTATGAGAAATATTGTTCAGCCTTAGCAGTTCTAAATATACTATATGTATTGGTAAATAATATATATTGGTAAGTAATTTGATTTTATTTATATTTTATCATCTTTTGTCATTTTAGAGAAAATATCTACAGTCATTCAACATTTTTGTGTGGTGAAGATGCATGAATTGATACTTTTTTAAATGATGAATACGTCCGTGGACAAGTTTTGTCAGGTTCTGCTCGCTTTGGAAGACCCAAACATTGCTGTTTCGGGTTCATAGGTGTAAATCCATAAATCGCCACCTATCACGATGTCGTTTCAAGCAACCTTGGCCATATTTTTCCAACGTTTTCCTGCACCAATCAACACCTTCTTTTGAGCGATTACCAAATTATAACGGGAGAATTCACCAGGAACTAATCACCCTGACAGCTAAATATATATGTCGAATTGAATGTATGCAGATCTCACTTATGCCAAAGCACGGCTCTATCTCCCGATATATAACATGCCAATTCATCTCAATTATTTTTCGCACTGCATCAATTTTTTCTAGTACAGCAGTCGTTCTTGGACGAATTTCATGATTTCTGTCGTAGAGAAAACGACGACCATGCTCGAATCCATTGAACTACCGTTTTACAATTGCTGAATTTGGTGTTTCATCACCAAATGTCGAACTAAGTTGAATGAGATTGAAAAACTCCTTCTCGTTCTTTTTATACATATCATATTATTTAGTTATATTCAGCATATTTTTTTGCAATATATCTGACATTAATTATGAAAATACCAAAAACTAAATTCCCATCTCTTCCCATTCTCCATCATATAATATTCCTTGCTTCTTGAACTTTTTCTTGAAAATGTCTTACTTGGAAAAAAATTAATTATATGAAATTGTGCTTAATAATCTTTATTTTTTGTAATTGTTAATATGCAAAGCTTTTAAATTTACCGACATTCACTGAACTTAAGTCTTCGCATGAAGCAAAATACAGAAACAATATTCCCAGCATTGGAGTTCATTACACCATTGTCGGAAAGAAATACTTATTATGTGATAAGCAGAAGAAACGAAACGAATTTATGAAGATATTACATTCATCATTCTCAACTGCTCAGAAAGTTTATGACGCAGTAGCAGTAGTTGAGATATATTTTCCACATTACTGACGTCATTTCCTTTTAAATGAGTTTGCAGTCATTGTGTACAGTTTCATTAATTATTTTGATATCATCTGTGGCTAGAAATGATATCACATTATTTGATACACAAATTTTTATTACATCTATTTATGAATTATTTAAATTAATTCATAATTTAATTATTTTTTTTTGGCATATTCTTTTTATAACACATACTATAAATGATAAATGGTTAACAGTGAGAAGAAATATTAAAATGGCGAAATGTTAAAGCTCTTAAGCTGAGAGGCATTGGAAATCAGGAGAGTCATTCGTTCAACGATTTCTGGTTGCAATCAATAAGTAATGTCAGTCTATGTGCTTGTTTTAAACTAGACTAGTCTCCGTCCTTGTAATGCAGATATACATTTTTTATATAGATTTTTTGAGAATGTTTCCTGAATATTCGTCGGACTACGTCAAATAATCGACATATGAACTGGATAATCAGAGTAGATGTATCTTTTACTAATAAGAGTATTATAAGCATATAAAACTTAAGTGTTCTTAATTTCATTCTGACTAGTTCAGATATAAATATAGCTGTCATAGAAACTGATTTTCTTTAGAAAAATATTGTCAAAGAGAGATATTGCCAAATTCCATTATAAGTGGATAGGCAGTTGATAAGTACCGAAGTTTGAATCTGGCGAGACTATCACAGTGACAGAGAATATATTCTGCTGTTTCCACTTCTTCGTGACAAAGTCTACAGCTATCGCGTCTTGTAAAACCTAGATTCGATAGATGTTTTTTGACTCTGCAATGTCCAGTGAGAATGTCTGTTCAGCATCAATAGCTTCCTTGTCATGTCTTTTGATTGATTCGGCATAAATTCTTTAGCTTTTGCAGACAATTGCATTATCACAATAAATCTGAGCTGCTTTTTCCAGCTATTCTTTAATTTTCAGGTTGAGAAAACTCCATAAATGACCGCAAAATGATTTTGATCCAATATAATATAAGGTTAGTTTACCGGCTTTCTCGTTTGTCTCAAATCTGCTGTATTCTGGGATCCATATTAAGTAGACCCTGTTTCTTTCAGCAACATCTTTGAGAAGTTAAAGGTGTTCTCACACTAGTTTTGAAGTCAGTCGAGGTGAGCGCAGTGCTAGGAGTGCTGAATTGCTGTTAAAGAAAACCTTAAGGGCCACCGTCGGCGTGGTTCTCATCTCCTCACTTATCATTATGAAGGCTAGTCTCTAAAAGTTTCGTAGATTATCTGTAACAATATTCTGTTGACCTCTTATACCAGATGGATGGCAATTGGCCTAGCAATAGTAGTGTACATCCACTGATTTTAGGATTGAGGCCTCTGTGCTTATCAATGAGGTTTCTGTTGGTCCATAATACTTCTCTCTCGGATAACGTTGTCTATATGAGAATTTCACGTCATTTTCTCATCTAGAATCATTTCCAGGTACTTTACCTGATTTTTAGCTAATAGTTTTTCTGCATTCAGGAATGGGTTATTAAAAATCGTTCTTTCCTTTCTATACTTAGGTATTAGAAGATGCTTAAACACGCTGGTTTCCTTATAGCTTGGTGGAATTTTGAATTTGACAAGCTTTATATACCTAAAAAAGGACTCTATTCACATAGGTTGTTGTCTTACTCTTGAATTGAGTTGTAAATTCAATATCTTATCTATTGTATATACATCAGATGCAAAAATTTTTGCTGATTTCATATTCTCATATGGTCTATTACACAAATTTATCCAAAAAAATCAATTCCGTAACTAATTTTCAAAATTGATATATAGAAAAAGAAAATATCTACAATCTCTTGCCAGACTACTCCCTTATGAATCCTACCCATATTTAATTAGAAATTAGTAACTAATAATTCTTCAAGACATATGTCACTCCGCCATATGTTTACTATCCTCTTAAACTGTCGTTCTTACCATTCAAAATTGCAATTTAGTAATATTATGGCACTTTTGTCTGTCCCAATCATCTACAATACAGATGATTATATGTACTTAAGTTTTACAAACCACAAGGAAAATGTTTTCAAATTGTCAGTAGACAAAAATTATTTTATTTGCCTTCCAACTGTGCTTTAGGCACTTTCCGGCATTAACTGCCATGCCAACCCACACGCCTCACACAATGGAAATCGCACTCAGTTTAATGTTTGCACTAAAATATTCCGGTAAATATTTACTCAATCTGGTAGCACTTTGCCATGTTAAGCAATTTTACAAGTTTACAAATAAAAAGTGTAAAATATTTGGTTTTACCCAATCGTTTATTTAAAGTACAAAATAAATGTAAATCATATTTATTATATTTTGCAATTTTACTCTGACTTAGCAGACAAGTGTCAATATTCTTAAAGGTCTAAAGAACGTTTTATTAAAATATATTCAGCCTCTGAAATGGTTATTTGCAAAGACCTCAACAATATTTTTTTACTGTTGCTGATGTCCGATATCACTAGAACAATCTTTTTCCATGGGATCTAGAGAGGTGCAACTACAAATAAAACCTTCTTTTATCTATTTAACGTAAGATTTATAATATTTGTTGAACGTTTTGAGAAACTTTCAAGCAAAAGTATTTGTTGTGTGAAAAATAGTATACTTCTATAGAAATATATCAGACATCACTATAACAATCATTTTCCATGGGATCTGGAAAGGTGCAAATAACATACAAACACAACCTTCTTTAATCTACTCAACGAAAGACTAATGTTTATCGAACGTTTTGAGAAACTTTCAAGCTAAGATATTTGTTATGTGGAAAACAGTGGACTTCTATACAAGTCTATATTTTGACATACAGAGTTCCTGCAAAATGAAGACAAAATGAAGACACTCCATTTACCCTCAGCAGAAATGAAAATACTTACAAAACTTCCGCTGAACTAATTTCAAGCAATAATGTAGAAACAAGAACTAATACAATGGCACTGAAAAATCTTGAAAAGCTTAAATACAAATTTTAAGGCCTGTGGAAATAATAATATCAGATAAATATGTAATATGTAACATATTACATTTATACAATAAAGGAAGCCATTTAAGTGTCTGTGGGTTCAACATAACAAAAACAAATTTAATTTTGTCCAACTTAGACTTAAATAAAGTAAAATTAAAATTGCAGAGAAAACCTATATACTGGATATAATTAGAGATAGATACGAAAATTTCACACTGAAAACTTTATGTGAAAAATTGCTACCTAAATATTGTCATTCAACCACTAAATCCAAGTAATTTCTGTGTTAGCATGATGAACCTTTAGCTTTTCTCTTAGCTGACTTTAGCAAGCAAATCCAAATGCGAAGTCGTAAAATAGATGTATAGTATCAGTATAATATATCAAGTAATGAATGCATCCAAATTTTGTTCAATACCTTCACTAACAAAATCAATATTAACACTCAAGTGCTACAAGTTGGGGAGATAGACCAACTCTGGACGTCGGCGACATTAGAATTGCGAGACCCCCTTTATAACCCAGTTGTAAAAGTAAATAAGTTACATTCACTAATATGACAAAGCATGATTGGAAGTTTTATTGCGAATTAATTTAAAATAAACACAAATTAAAATAAATGAATTTTCCTACTTTTAGCTTCACTCAATTTTTTTTAAATTATATCATAATTTGCGGCAGCTGCTATTTTCGCTTTAGTTTATAGAATTTTGAATGGAGATAGTCTCTCATACTTTTTTAATACGTCTTAATCCATTTTAAATTTGAGAAGCTTCTTTCCGTCGAAGCTATACTGACTAGAACTGTGAACAAGAATCTGATTACTATATAAACATTCGGAAATATTTCGAATATGGTTAATGCCATTATCAAACCAAATTGTTTGAAATATTTATTAAGTGCTTAGAATCCACAGTCGGTAACTTTTTGCGAGGCCCCTGTGGGCGCAAGGCCGTCGGCGGTCGCCGACATCGCTGACGCCTAGCGACGCCACTGAGTGTTACAGATCTAGTTTCTGCAAATCTCTTTGCTGTTTTGCCTGTGGGGCACTTACATCAATAATATTGATGTTTTCGTAATGTTTAAAATGTTCGTTTTTTAGAATCAGCATTTTGTAGACAATTTTTAAAATTCAAAAATGTTCAGCGGTTGCTAAACGATCTATATTACAATACAGCAAGGCCTTAAGTGAATAGATGATGCCTTGTTTATATCGTATACAGATTAACGATTATGTTGCTCAGTATTCATTCGTAATGCATGATATGTACCTTTTGCAGAATCACCATATATCTAATAAATTTTTTAAATCAGTTATTATACGACTCAAATCGGATAACCTATTATACGATAAAATGGATAACCTTTTACTTTATACATTTATTATTAAAATAATAAAGCATTTAGTCTATTCGATGCATCGACAGTAACAGATATTTTTGAATGATTTTGTATTCCACTTTAATGAGTTTTTGGTAATAAAAATTTTGTTCTTGTTGTCACAGAAGACATATTCAATGTCAAAAAAAAAAAAATAATAATAATAAATGTGAATGTATATAAGTTCACACTAAGCCCAGTAACCAATTGCATTTCAATGTTCCGTTTTTATGAAAAACTACTTTAAAAAATAATAAGAGGAAAAAGAAAAACAAAAAAATAAATTTATTTCATTTTATCTTTTACTTTTTATCTCTTAACGGGTAGATATTGGTATTTATAACCAGTATATTAAGTGTATTAAGGTTTTTAGCATAGCCGTAAGGTTTTTCATTAAAAAATTGTCTTAATCATTTCCTTTCCCTTTCCCTTTATAAACATGTTTTCACAGCAATTTTCAGATTACTGTGATTAAATGTTCAATCTCTGTAATTATTTGAAATTTTTTTAAAGACCATTTTTGTAAATTGCATAAATTAGTCCAGCCTCATATTTTTTCGACTTACTTTCCGGTGCCCATATTTTGCATTTTTAATATGTAAAGTTTTGCTTTTAAGCAAAAAATTGCTTCCAACATAAAATTGACTCCATTTTTCAACGGTTCTCTGTTTCTTTTTTTTCACTTCTTTTTGTTTTCAACCAAAGTTATTTCATTTCATTTTTCGCTTTTTCTTTTTCATTTTGCTTTATTTTTCTTTTATTTGTGCACAGCATGTGCGGTAAAATCATCCGTTCTGCGTCGCATACCATACATTGTTCGTCTTCTTTTTTTCCTTCTACGTCATTCAAGAGCTCGTCACAGCACTCGTACTCATCCTTACACATCTTGAAGTTCTGTTACTTTTGGGTGGAAACCATATGTCTACTTAGGTACACCGATGTATCAAACTCTTCTCATGTCGTTCTGACGGCATTCATGTTAAATAATTTTGATGTTCTTTTTCAGTGTCTTCGTATTCGTCTTTTTCCGTTTTCATTTGTGGTTTATTGCTTTTCAATGTTCAGTCAAATTTTCTTGATTATCTCTCACATCTTTCTGCAAAATGTACAAACATATTTCTGTTTTTTTAACAAGATAATCTGATTCTTATGGAACCACACGACTAGAAATCGAGTTATGTATTTACATATTTAACAAAAATACCAACATTAATCATTATTAGAAACCAATATTTTAGATGTATTTTATTTTTCTTATTTATTTGTTTAATCTACAATTCACTCTTTGAAGCTTTCCTGCTATTATGAAACTCAGTCACTCAAACCTTAATATCTAAGTACTTCGAAGAGACCCTTCTTGAAGTAATGCGAAAGCGATTCCGACAAGGAAGAAGTCTCGCTAAAAATGGGGTGTTTTAGCCCGTATACTACATAATAATGTTAGAGAGCCGGACACACCATTCCAACGACGGTCGGTCTGCAGGTGCATAAAGCATTCCACCTTCTTACCATAAACAACAAAAAATATTACCTATTATATGAAATACTAATAAATATAGAGTTCATAGTCTCTCAATGTGATGACCGGACGTTTAGATGCTCCCAACACACGAATTTATGTTACGGCACCTTCATTGGAATTCCAGGAAACTTACCCGTGCCAATTAAAGTGTTCGTTTGAATAAAGTTTTCTACTTGACAAGAAGAGATGTCCATGTAACACCTCTGCCGTTCTTTGAAACGCAACATCCGGATGGACAGTGAATACATCTTCTTATCGAATGAAAGTAATGAACATTTTAATGAACTCATTCTGTTCGCGTAATTTTGAGTTCTAACTACAGCCACCCTGAAAATCTAATCAAAAGAGCTAACTGAAGTTGTGAGTCAGGATAGCTAAAGCTATGGGCCCTGACCCTCTTCGGATAGAACCTCCGGTTGTGTGCCGCAAATGAAAGTCACTCACAAGTATTTATACTTCAACAGTATCGGGTGAAGTCTACAGGACTTTAGTTGCTACTTACGACAGATACGCCTAACATTTGGAATATTGTAACTCCTTTCCTGCGGAGATTATGAAATATTAGGTAATATTTACACAAAAAAGCACTCCTCTAAGTTGTAAGTTTCAAATATGAAACACAACGAAAATATACTTTTTTACAAAAACGAGACTATATAAGTCAGACGTCACTTCAGTGTTGCTCGATGTATGTGAGATCCTGTTGAACCGACTTTCTTACTAGAAAAGTTCAAATTTCGTCAAGAGATATCTTTGACGTATTGTCAAGATGAGGTGACCAAATGTCATCAGTAACTCCGACTTATATGAAAAATAAAAACTAGAATCAATGGCCAATTATATAAAAGTAAAAAAATGGTAGTCGCTACGTCTCGCATCGCGAAACGACTCCTCGGAAATTTATCGACAGGCCCTTCTTTGGACCCTCAAGGCAGCCGTAAAAGGGGACATCCTAACAACAAATGGAGAAGAACATTGCAAAAAAAAAATCGAGAACGAACTGAAGACTTTTATGAAAAATAAAACCAGATGGAATTGCTTTATTGAGACCCGACGCTCCAAAGGGAAAATTGATGATGACGATGAGTAATAAAGTCAAGTGGTAAAAAATCACATGATCTTGGACACCAATTGATAAGGTCAAAATGTGAAACTATACGGGATATTTTTCGCGCAGCAAATAAAAGTAAGGACCAAATCTTTTTAGATACTACAGGCTGTAGAAGTTACTTTTTGATACGAAAACTTTGTTTGTTGATATATCCACCAAATGAAAAATAAGAACCGCGTGAGAATATTCGATGCGAAAAATCATCATCTAAGTTCATATCCAGTGTCTTCAAATTGCTTTACATTTTAGGTGCTGAGATGGTAGATTATAATGACCATTGTGGTCGACATAATCGTGCGTACTGTACGAAATATACCTACTACAGAATCATTACTTTACAGTTAATTTTTATGATTCCAGCATGTGGAACAGTCATTGAACGATCTATATTTTAAAAGTGCAAATTTGAAGCTAAATATCAAATGTCTGGAATGACTGTTTTGTTTGATATATTTCACGGAAACAGTGCTGCCAGACCAAAATCACAAAATGGATAACGTGATTTACGTATTACGAATACAATAAAAATAGTTTGAGTCCCTCACTTAGTCCAGAACACATGACTATTCATTAATCGTTGTGAAAGAGTTGGAAGAACTAGAGTTGGGCTTCCATTGTTTTCATATTTCACCGCTTATTTTTGAACATTCACGAACTCAGAGTTCATTTTACTAAAATCAATGCCAGGAGTTTACGAAAAATAAAAGAATAATCCAAAGTGAGTCATCAAAAGGTGCCAAATTATCTTCTTTTTACTGGTTTATTTATTAAAGTTTGAGCTTTATAATATTGCTGTAAGTTCAAGCCTATAAGGCAATGAAAACTACATATTAACATTTAGCAATTTTCCTAACTTACATTATGGCCCCAATTATATTTTTTTATGGTATAATTATATCTTGGGTTGTAGTGATGTTGTAGTGATAATTGTCACAATTAAACCGAGATTGTATTCAGAAAATACTAGGTCAATTTTTTATTTCGTGGAATAGACATATACGTAATTTTAATATAGAAAAGATAAAATGTTAAAGTGAATTAATTATACAAATATGGCAGTAAATTATAGAAACTTTTTATGGTTATGGTTATGTTAACACAATGTTGTAAATAATATAAAGTCTATTATAATTACCTATTAGCAGTGCTGTTAAATCATACTTCATACTGAAGACTTTTGACTGGCGTGAATATTTGTTAGCAACTTAACCTCAAGGGAAGTGAAGTTTTTTGTATATAAAAAATTTAATGAATAATAGTTTCTTTAATCAAGTTCTTAACTCAGATGTAGCCCAAAGTACATAGTCCATTATTTGGAGTTTGACAGTTAAACGCAGAGCAACAAAATAATTGCAGACTATTGTTAAAATCTGAAACAGTAAGATGAAGAAAACTGTTCAGATACAATAGCTTCAGTAAATCCTAAATTCGGTGTTTGAAATGATGACGGTTTTCTGAAATATGTATAAATAAGAACACTTTCCTATTGATATTCCAATAATTGTATGACTGGATCTCATGGCACAGGAAACGTTAGGCGAAGGTAAATGAAAAATTGTCAATTCTTTAAAATATTCAACTTTTGGGATAAATAATATTTTTAATATTTTCAACCGAGAATATTTATTTCTAACATTAAAAGATACAACCAAACTAATGTTTCATGTCCTATGAACACCGCGTCTGTCCATAAATTGAAAGCTATAGTAGAAAAAGAAATGACAATCCTGACATCAGGATTTAACTTAACTTATCTAACTTAAATGGCCAGTGAGAGAGCACCGTATAATTTCATATATGTAGATACAGTATACGAAGTACAGAGAATAAAAACGTCAATCGGTTCCTAACACTATGTTAGGCACACTATGTTAGATCTTTTAGGCCGGGGTGAATTCATAGCCTATTATTTAATAATGAATACTATGTTAAATTCAGTTCAGTAGCTTATAAATATATAACTCGTGCCGTGTGAATGGCTTATGCAGATATAACTCGTGCCGTGTGAATGGCTAATGCAGATGACATCTACTTAATTTCACTGAAGCACTCTGACATGCAAGCAATATTTCATGAACTATACGTCGAATATAGTAGGATTGGTTCAAAAATTAATATCGATAAAACGAAACATATTAAAATTATCACTAAAAACAACAATGACTTCACGCTACATGGCTAAACAAATGAGTAGGTCGAAGATTTTAACTACCTAGGTAGTGTAATATCCGCAGAGGATAGCGCAAGAAATTCTGATTACTGGTCAGAATTATGTTAGTAAGGCAAGGGGCGCATACTCGCAGTTGCGTCAAACATAAAATTCAGCAAAAATATCCCTCTTTACAAAAATAAGACTATTTAAGTTAAACGTCATTTCAGTGTTGCTCTATAGATGTGAACCCTGGCTTGTAACCGACTTTCTTACTAGTTAAAATTCAAAGTTTCGTCAACTGATGTCTTCGACATATTCATATGGTGTAGTGGCCAAATGTCATCAGTCACTCTGATTTACATAAAAAAATATAAATTGGAATCAATGACTAATTATATAAAACTATGAAAATGGCGGTTGTTGGGTCACGCATTGCAAAAGAACGCCACTGAAATTTTTGGAGAAGTTCTTATTAGAAACTCTCAAGGCAGCCATAAGAGAGGACGTTTTAAAAACACATGGAGATAAATATTGCAAAAGAAAATCGAAGAGTTCGGACAAACGTGGAAGGAGCTGAAAATCTTGACGAAAAACAGAATCCGATGGAAATGCTTTATAAATGCTTAACAGTGGGAAATACAGGTACTGATGATGATATCTAATACAATTCCCTTACTAAAAGGTATATTATCAGTAAATAATATTTACTGATAATATTCTTTTTAGATATAGTATGGGACTTTCCGATAGGAACAACTGCAGTAACACAACTACAACGATGACTTATGAGAGCATACAGTCTGATGTTATAGTCAATGTACGTACTAAGTGAGAACAAAAAAAAGACATTTGAACTACGTGCTCTGAACGGTCCCTTCTCGAAACATGCCAAGTCGGTCATCTCGAGAGGGCAACCGTTGATCATCCTGAGATGGTAAACGTTGGGCATCCCGACAGGGCCAACTTGGATCTGGGGTGATTTTGGTGGGTTAGAAAAATAATAATAAAAAATATTACTGCTAGATAAAATAAGTTAAATAAAATTAACAATAAAAATATTTTTTTGACTATATATATTAAAGTTTATACATCCAAGACTTATTATATATATGTATTTATGTATAAAGTATACATACATAAATAAACATACAATATAAACAAAGTTAAACATAGACTCATTTTCTTAGCACAAATAAATTAAAAAATAAATTTTTCAACGCGAAAAACTTACAAATAATGATAGTGAAAAAAAATTTTTCCTTCGAGCCGGATTTGAACCAGCGACCTATGGATATCTGCAATCTAAATTTGCGTTGTATTAACTTCTACAGTCCACCGCTCTACCAACTGAGCTATCGAAGGCACGTATCAATTGCTTATTATCATGCCATAGGTTATACCAAAAATTACAATAAAACAGAAAACGCAAAAAAGCTAACTGGGCTGCTCCAAAAATAAACGAAAATATAAATTGATAAAAACAAAACAAAACAAAACAAGACAAAACAAAACAAAAGCAATGCGTAAAAAACAAAAACAAAAATGAAAATGAAAAAATTGCCATAATATTATGTAGATTTTGCGCTTGATTTCAAATCAAATTGGAATCAATTTAAACTTTGATTGTTGCAGCGTACGCTGCTGCGGCTGCGGCTACGACGACTTTCGGTGTTTTGTTGATGTAGAAATTGATGTGTTGCGTTATTGTGTTGTTATTGTTGTTGTTGCTGACGCTATTGGGCATTGTGTTTGCTATTGAAATAATGCTTGCAAAAAAATTATAAAAGCTTAGAAAGAAAGGTGAAAAATTCTACATTTTTGCACAACTTTCACTCAAATGAGTTCGTTGTACGTTATCAATCTCTCTAAAAGCAGCAGAGCAATAGCCGCAGCATAAACAATTGCTTACTGCAGCAGTGGCAGAGACGGCCACGTTTATAGCCGAATGTGTGTATGTATATATTAAATTCATTATTCACATATGCATATACATATATACATATATGAAATTCAAACAATATTACTTATTGTATACTTATTATTGTATTCGTTTACTTAATTTCTGATATGAGCCGAACCGAAACGACAAAGAAAACGTTCTTGGCGCAAACTCGTAAACACTAACAACAACGACTACAACGACTATTACCGATACGATAGCAAACTACAAAGCAAAGTTAACAAAATTAACAAAAACAACAATGCTGCAGCTTTTCAACACACACGTATATACATACAATATAATAGGAAGCAAGGCGACCTAACATTACGCTAAGCAACAATAAGCAGTGAAAATCATTTTGACAGACGCTGTGTCGTATAAACGAAAGAACGGTCGTCAGGTCGGAGATATACACATAGATACATACATGCTTACAAACATGTTCGTATGTCTATTTCAAAGCGAAATGAGCGAGGCCAACGAGTGGGTGGCTTTGTCTGGCGGCTTTATACTGATTATACCACAGCAGTCGTGCGCTATGTATGCTTCGTGTACTCGTAATATAATTTCAACGTCTATCGGCTGTACAATTTGTGCAGCACCAACAATTCATGTGTGTTTATTTGTATCGTCAACTCTCCATTTTTATTTTATTTCTGTTGTTTTTTTGTTTTTGTTTTTGTTTCTGTTTCTGTTGCTGTTGCTGTTGCTGGTGCTGTAAACACATTGGCATATACGAGTGCTGCTTGATGAATTATTTTATGGCATGATTATGTAGATTTCGAGTACACACCGAATAGCTTTCAAATAATTTAAATTGCCATGCATTTTGTTGTTGTAATCTTTTTCGTGCTGTAGCAAATAAATTGTACTACACACAAGCGTCTGTACTCCTATGCGTTTAAGTTCATAATTTATGTAAAACGTACCGCAGAAGTCAATATATCAGTCTGTTCCTGTTCATAAAATTAAAATATTAAATTAATCCCGAAAGCATTGCAGCGATTTATACATACATATGTATGTATGTACCTAAAGTAAAGATTTTTATGGGTTTCATAAATATTTAAAATGTATTTCATATATTTTTTTACAATATATTTTCGTAAAAAAAAAATCGTTGTAGCTCTGGACTTGTTAATGCTTGCCGAAATTTCTACATAGACTTTTGACCTTTGAATGGTTTGCGAGCTGACATCAGAAATTGATTCAATTAAGAATTTCGACTTTTCGAGCCAAATACGATGGAACTCAATTAATTCCTCCCAAAAAAATACCGTCAAACAAAATTGTTCGAATTTTAACATATAAACCATTTTGTTTAAATGCTGCAAAAATCGAATCCATTTCTTTATTACTGTATAAGGTTAAATAAACTCTCTCTATTTTAAATGGTTTCCGAACTGACATCAAAAATTCATTCAATTAAGAATTTCGACTTTTCGAGCCAAATACGATGGAACTCAATTAATTCCTTCCAAAAAAATGCACGTCAAACAAAATTGTTCCAATTTTAACGTATAAACCATTTTATTTAAATGCTGCAAAAATCGAACCCATTTCTTTATGATGGTATAAGGTTAAATAAATTCTCTCTATTTTCATTACGAATTTTCTCTTAAATTTTCATTTAAAACAACGATTATAATAAAATTAAAATAAGTAAATTTGTAAATCTAATAATAATATGTAAAAATAAATAAAAAAACTAACAGAGCACAGAGCACGCTCCCAGTGAAGTAGTGTACTACACCTATGACAAAAGCAGTACTCCCTTTCATGCTACGTGGAAATACTACATCGGTTTCAACTACTTTTTTAGTATATAATTTGTTGACAAGTGCCTTTCTATGAGCTATAACCACCGGCAAATACCAGACAGATGACTTAATTGATCGAATAAAACTTAAGAAATCTCCCGTTGAGAATTTTTTAATATAGGACAGGGATAGGAGTTCCTACATAGTATTCTGAACTTAGATAAAATAAAAACCGGAGAGTCACTTAAAACATTATTTAAAATCTGAACTTCTGTCAATAAGACTCAACATTCATCTTCCTCAGACGGTCCCACCTCTTTGAAATGAGACTACAATTGGTAATTATAATGCAGTATAATATTTAGATGGTACTAGATGGAGCATTGAGCCTCAACATATGAAAAGCACATAGTGATTAAAAGCCTATTTACACGATATAAGTTAATTATCATGAATTGCTGAACCCATATGACTTGTTGCAGTTGTTCATGAGTTTGTTATTTATGAAAGTCTACTTAAGAAAGAAATTTTTATTCTTTAACGATTAAGTAGCACTTTTAAAATATTTATTGCTTTCTATATTATATTTTTATTTATTGCTTTCTAATATTACTACTTTATTATATGAAACGATATATTTTCTTATTTATATATTTCTCTCAATATGCTGATTGCAGACTATGGTAGTTGAATGACGATTTCATTTAGACATTGAGTGGGTTGGTTACTTTTAGTGTTGTCAGTTCTGTTTCTTTTATCTAAGTAGACGCCATTTTGTCACTATCAACTCAGTCATGAAAATATTAGTTTTACAACTAACCTGCATGGTTGATGAGGGAAATTATTTTTTTAAGCTCTAAGTTTGGGGTTTTTATCACCGACTTTCTACCCACAGTTACAAGAATTACAAGTTACCCACAGTTGTAGAATCGAAACGTATTTCTTTGTTAATTAGGGAGAATTCGATTCTTATTCCATCGAGTCAAACCTTCGTTGAAATCCATACTGGAGGACCTAAATCTTGTCTGACCTGGGTATTTGTAAAGAAAGAAACTGTTTGCTTTTTTTTTCTCCTTGACAGATTCTTCATTTCTAATTACAAAGGAACTATTAGCATTGCCACGGAATATTGGGTTACCATTTCCCTATAAGGCGTCATTGAACGTTCATAATGGAACGTTCATTGAAGAAGGAACAGAAGATGGCGTTTAAGGATCGGTTGTGAAGTACTCAGAAACACTATTACCATCAGTTATAAAATCAACTTTATAATTGGTGACATCATTAACAATAAAGAGAAATATTTTCTTGTGATGAATATAAATATAAATCGAGCGATAGCCAAGTTAAATATATAATAGAATTCATAAAGATGAAAAAAATGCAACATTTTTTGTTCAGTCAAATTTTAAGAATAAATAACTTAAAGTACTATGCGTCTACAATATAGACTTAATGTGACTTCTGTGGTTGTAGCGGCTCTTCTTTGAACGATTACTCTTTTTCCAGTAAAATAATTATATAAAAAATATGTTCCACATTATAATGCGCGTTTTCGATTGCATACGCTATAGTTCCCATATTTCTTTTAAAACATCCCTATCTAACTATTTTGGCTTGTTTTAGCTATATATATCCCCGTCCTTCTTTTATTAATCTATCAATTATTTCTGTAATTTTGTGTAGTAAAAATTAAAAAATGCTGGGCTCTATCTATGGAAAGAAAATAATACTGTAATGCTGGCTTGAATTGATTGATGGTGTTGATTCTCAACTTCAAATAACCTGGAGATATTTGGTACCTGGATATTGTCGAAGACTTCATGAATTAAGTGTTATTTTTATTTATTTATTTTTTTTTTAAATAATTTTATTTTTTTTTTAAAAATAATTTTGTTTTTATTTTTTTTTAAATAATTATGTTATTTTTTTACGGGCTTATTGGTCAACAGTTAAATAATGATCTTTTTAAAAAATATTTATTTGTTTTTAAAAGATTTTATTTTTACCAATATTTATTTATTTATTGTAAGATGTAAGAATGGGACCTGAAAGAAATCCTGCAAATATAATGAATGCGAATCCGATGACAACAAGGCATAGAGACAGACTGAAACTGAGATAGAAAGAAAACGTGTATGAGAACGAAAGCTCGGAGTTCTGATTTGCAAAAAAACTGCAGAAGATCGAAACAGATGGAAACACGTTCCGAAGAAGGCCAAGGTTCACACTGGACTGTAGTGCTAAAGACGAAGATTATTTATCGTAAGTGCTATGACAAACAACCTTTTCAAAGCACTATCTTACAAGCTAACCTACCTACAAACTAACATATTAACTATTAACTATTAACATATCTTAAAAAATATGAAGACAATTTTTAATTTTATTAAGATTAATATTCTTTATTAATGAATTACATTTTAAATAACTTAATTGATGGTTATTAACAAAGTAGTTTACAAGTAATCCGTAATAATAAATTAAAGAAAAAAAGATATATAAGAAAGATCAAAATTAAGTAAAATCAAAAATTCTAGTGCCTGAGTTCTGAAACCGTAGACATGTCTTAATAAAAAGATCAATAAAGCTGTCAACTTATAGAGGGCATCTGAGATAAGTTTACTGTTGTAGAGATATTCAAACTAGAATACAAAATTATGGGAATAATAAACTGCTTTTCTAAAGTTCAGTTATTAAATAGTGTAAATCTAGCTGATGATTGCAGAGACGTTAGAAAAATAATAGATTTCCAAACTATTTGATTTATAAGCATAAAGGCATTTTTTTATACCTTGTCATATAACTATCTTGCAACTGAACATGTATAAAGATACAGGACTCTTATTGACTCAAAAGATGCTTGAAAGCTTAAACCAAAAAACATTGTTCGATCTTCCATTAGTTTACTTCTCTGATCAAGTTCTCTTAAGAGACTCTTCCAGAAGCTGAACAGATAAAGAAGATCTATTTTTGCGTATTGAGGATTTTAAAGAAAAACTTAAGTTTAACATTGATGGTTAAAACGATTATGACTGATAATGTCTTTCAATACTTTTGCCAATCTCTGAACTATATGTCTTGATGTGAATATCTTTGGCTTGATATCAGCGAAATTTTTCCGGACTATAGGATTTTAAATAAAAATCTATGAGTACTATCTGAAAGATAACTTATAATAACAAAATAAAATGTGTTTCTTTGTCAAACGATATATTTTTTTTGCAGTTTTCCACTTAGAATAACCAAATGATATTAAAAGAGTTTTTTTTTTGAATGAAAAATAAAAATATTATATTGTTAAATTGATTGAATATATAAATGTTTTAATTAATTCATATTTGCTTACCTGAGTTAGTGACTGGCAAATGGGAAAGAGATTATCTTAAAATTTACGACATTTTTACTTGAGCGCAATATACAATTTTTCAGACGATTATTTTCAGGAACGTGTCTTTCGAATGTTGAAGATTGATTATTTATGAATACGACAACTTATGAATATATCGGCAGTAAGAGTAGTCGGTAGTTTATGTTTGCATTTAAAAATTTTGCATTAAAACAAATGTCATATAAAAAAGGCATAAAAGCAGACAAACAGTTTTTTGAATCCTTAATCAGGTTGACACACACGGACTCCGGACTACGGACTACGGGCTATGGACTATGTAAAGCAATCAAGAGTGAAGTGGAGGGGAGCGACACAACTTCAAAATCACAGGCTTAAAGCGGCTTTGCATACTACAAAGCCTTGCCACTGCCAACTGCCAACTGCGTACGTTCCAAGTCATCAACCAACAACCAAAGGTGTACGCGTCTGTGCTGCACAGAATTGGAAATTGTCACATGAATTCGTGTTTGGCATTAAAATTCACATCATCGCCGCATTTAACCAGTCCAGTTCGACGGCGGCACCGTCTCTGCGCAATTCTGGCTTAAAACTGGTTCCATTAATGCAAGGTTTCGGTTCGAAGTTTTACGAGTATCGTTATTGTTATTATTTTTATTCAGTTTGATTGTTTGTTTCTCCTTAATTCTGCTGTGGTGCCGCAGATAAATATTAATATGTATCTGCTGCGCGCCAATCTGTTTGCCTCTCCACAGATACTCAGATACTTAGATACACCGCTACATGCGTACAAACTGCATGCGGTCGATATTCTCGGTACAGACGCTTTCGAATTTTGTTTACGTAGCGGCATAGTTTTGAGTAAAATCTTAGAAAATATCAAATTTCAAAATTTAATCGATCGATTTGATATTTTATTATATTTGATCTTCAAAAAGACTGACTCTGTCGAAATGCTCTGTCCGTCGAACAGTTGTTGTTGTGTTGTTGTGTTGTTGTGCGACGCAACTGGCGATTTCGCTTTGTAATCAATTTTGTATTAAATTATTTGCAAAAGCGTAGCAAATTTAATTTAAACAAACTTTCAATGCTAAACGATTTAAAAATTTCAAAATAAAATTTTTACTTTATTTTAATGGGAACGCCATTGACATTCGAATTTAATTTGCAATTCAATGAAAGATTAAATTTTTAATTTACGATTATCATGCATGCTTAATTAATCGAATTCGCCTGTGTTAGCAGCGCTGAAATTCGCTAAAATCCGCTAAAATTCACTGAAATTCACTGAAATCCAAATTACATTTTCAAACAAGTAAATAAATTTAATCGACAAAACACTCTACCCGCAACGCTCAACGCTCAATGCTCATTCAATAAATTATCTCAAAATATACAAAATTACTGAGCTCCCAGTTAGACGATTATTTATGTTACTTTGAAAATATAAACATGCAATATAAAGACTGAACAAGTGGCATTTATCCATAGCAGATGGATCAAAGCGCTAGGGAAGTGAAGAAAGACTACAAACTGAGCACCAATGGAATAATTTTATCATCTAACAGATGATCTAAAAATTTTTCGAACTGACATATCAAAATGTGTATCATATATTAGACGCCAAAAGACCTCTATTCAATACAGTCTCCCAATGCTTTAAATGTATAAATGACATAACCAATATTTGCTTTAAAGAGATAGCTACTTCTATTATAATCTAATAAATATTTATAGAAGCTCACAATCATACAAAGTAAAACTGTACTACGAGCGATGCGTTTGCAAATGATAGACTTACAGAGATATACATATGCCCGATACTCAGTAGAAGACTACACGTTTCTAAAATATGGCACGTTTTATTAAAATCTTATAAGCGATCCAACTAAGAGCAATGTAATTCCTTATGAGACATACACATATATCAAATATCTGAGTTTGATTAATACTATAAAAAAGAGAGAGAAACCGCATCCCATATGCTAGAGGACTGTTCGGCACTGATGCATAAGCGGAAGAAAGACCTATGAGGGTATTTCATGGATCATAAGAATTCAAAACTAGGAAAGATAAGCTCCATACTGTCTTTCATTAAAGAAATCGGATTTGGAGAAACACTCTAATCCGACTAAGGAGCACAATAGATCTTTAAGGTCACAGAGTACTATCCCTTTTTTCATAATAATACAAATATATGCTGAGCACTTGTCAAGAAATATGCATTAAAGTAGATTTATATTTCTTGATTTGTGTATTCAACGTCTTTAATGTGTACACAGAGAAATTGATATCTATCAATTAAATACTTGCAAGAGCTTAGTGTTTTACAAGAGAAGATAGGGTCAAAACAATGTGCTTACGAGTGATTCAATACTTCCATATGTAACTAAATGCATAACACCTATCAGAACGCGTCTATTGATTACCGGTTCGAAGTTCTATAACCTACTATCCGATAATTCTAATGTGTATATAAGAAATTTTTACCTTTTATTGCCAAATGAGGTCTTTTTATTTTATTTCACATTCATACAAAAAAGTCTGTATTAAGAGCAATACAATTCCAAATGAGTATCTTAAAATATTTTACTATATTCTAATAAACACTTCTAAAAACTCACTTTCATACAAGAAAAGACTGAACTAAGCACAGTGCGACCATCTACTTATATATGCATTTAAGCCCTATATTTAGTACAAAGCGGCAATAGTATATAGAATCATAATTCGTTAAATGTCTACTTTACGTCTTTAATATATTCGTATACTTTACAGACACCGCCACTTTTATTATCTATATGTTAAGCATTATCTGCTAAACACTCCCAGTTGTCTGAGGCAGACTACATTAAAGACACTAAGCACAATGCCTCAAAATTCATACAGATTGCTCTAATTTGGAGAATAGTAATATGAATGACGTGTGTTCTCCATGGAGTTCAAAGTCTAAATGTTTGTAGTACATACGGGAGATTATAGGTTTTCCAGACGCTGTGCAATTAAAAATCTTTATCACAAATGTTCACTTTTTAAGTAAAAGTCTACAGAATATCTACAGAATATCCTACATGTTTGATAGAGATATTAATATATTGATGTATTTTCCTGGTTGTACTTCGCTGTACTTAGTTGGAGTAATCATTTTCGTGTTATTTAAACCGAACACTAACGTAGCTGACAGAATGATAACTCACAATTGAAAATACATTTGGAATAAATAGCTTAATTAATAAACAGAGTAATGCGATTCAATTTAAGAATCCTATTCCAGTTTCTAAGTGTAGACCTATATGTCTATAAATATGTTGGAAAGATGATTCATATTACACCTATGAAATTTATCAGACAAGTTACTTAGGATGATATGTTATATTTTGGAGTTGGTACTCTTGCTTTAATAAATTTGTAGATAACAGATGATAGATACCTATAAATCTATAAATTTGTGAATTTGCAGGAATCTTGTAGTAGAAGTTTCTGAGGAAATTGACTGTTAAGTATATTGGGACATAATCGTTTTATATTACGATTCGAAATATTAAAGTTAATAACACTATTTTGATTTCACTAGAACTTCCAGTAATTTTTAGAAACACTCTTTTTATTAATGATGAACAATCACTATAGTTCTTATGCAATAAATGAGATTTTGTGTTTTTATCCATAAAAGGGAATTACATGTACTCAAGTAAAGGTTTTAGTTTCTTTATATATTGTTTTATTAAGAGGGCTATTCAATACCAAACATTCTAAAAAAATTTATTGGGTGAGTACGATACGAGTAAATAGCGCTACCTTTTTGAATAAGTGTCAAATATTGTCGATACTTTTCCTCGATGTAAGATATGGGTATCAAACGGATAGTACTGACACCCAACAAAGATTGACTTTCAACCTCGTCGTTTACAATATCCATAAATTGTATAAAACAGGAAAAACCAGATGTGGCCACCTCAATTATCGTGCAAAAAAATATGTAAACTGTTTTGATTAAAAATGGGATTGACCCTTAACTCAATACTTATTAAATGGATGCATTTTATTGTAGCAAAATGTATATAAATTGAACAACTGAGACTGATCACTATTCATGGTTCTTTAGTTCTGATATATTTGCAATGCTCTTGTATTACGAATTATTAAGAGATTAACAGAGAGTGCAGAGAGAGTATAGAGAGAAGAAGGGAGTAAATTTCATTCCTTTTTAAAAATGGAATATGCAGCACTCAGTGGCGGAGCTAGACCAACTCTGGACGTCGGCGACATTAGAATTGCGAGGTTCTCTTTATAATCCAGTTGTAAAAGTAAATGAGTTATTTTCACTTATATGACAAAGCATGATTGAAAGTTTTATTGCTAATCAAATTTAAATAAATACAAATTAAAATAAATTAAGTTTCCTACTTTTAGCTTCACTCAATTTTTCATAATTTGCGCCAGCTATTTTCGCTTCAGTTTATAGAATTTCAAATGGTAGTCTCTCTTGGATCGTCATACTTTTCTAGTACGTCTTATTCAATTTTAAATTTGAGAAGTTTCTTTCCGTCGAAGCTATACTGACTGGAACTATGAATTTGAATCTGGTTACTATATAAACATTCGGAAATATTTCGAATTTGGTTAATACCATTATCAAACAAAATTGTTCAAAATATTTATTAAGTGTTTAGAATCCACAGTCGGTATCTTTTTGCGAGGCCCCTGTGGGTGCGAGGCCGTCGGCGGTCGCCGACATCGCTAAAGCCTAGCGACGCCACTGGCAGCACTTATCCATGTTTTGCTGTGGTGTATATAGTATATTGTATCAAAGTAATCGAATTCTATATATATATATGTAGTAATTAATATATCACTGCCCCTTAATTTCTGTTAAGCCCGATAGCTATATTGTTAATTATAGTTGTTATAGTTGTCTGATTTGAATGTATTTTGATTTAAATATTACTTTATTTTATATTGGTGAGTTTTGAATTTTTTATTAACTTTAAATATTACCAAAAGTTAAATATGTAAGGTTAAGCTGTACCTAAGCACCCACATCTACCCACGTATCTCAACAATGAAGTTTAATAAACCCAACCGCCCATACGTACTGGAGTGCTCATCCGCACTGAATGACCAGACAATTTGACGCCGAACTCTTGTCTAAATAACTTTACAAAAGTATCTAAGCTGTGTGGAAAAGTAATAAAAAAACAATTATGTGATAAATATTCTACAATAAAATATTTATGTTTATTGTTGTTCTTTAATAAAGTTTTTTTATTTCACACTTAAACCATAAATTTATTGACTAAAGATAACACAAAAAACCTTTAAATTTCTAACAAGAAACGTAAAATATTCCTCAAGTAAACGAAATATGTCAATATTTAAAAATAAATATTTAAACTATTTTTTTTATTTACATAAATAAATTGTATTTTTTTTATTTATTTAAGAAATTTCTTCAAGGTTTCAATTCTATTTTAATATTGCACACATAACATTTGCTAGCAAAAAAAATTAAAATTCCGAAATAATTTTAGAAACGAAATCTCTACGAAATCAGCTTACATTTTTCAGAAAGTATCTAAGGAAAAATATATTTGATATTAGCGATTATTTTTATTTTTAGCTATATTTGTTAAAGATGTGTAAGAGTTTCAAAACTGGCTTTTTTATTTATTTAAAATTTAGTTACTGTAAATTGTTGATTTATTTTTATTTGCCAAAAATATCTGAGGGGCAACTCGTAGAATTCCTGAAGCTATGCATGACTCAATACCAGAAAATTGCTGCGAAAATATTTGTATATCTATTAAGGAAATTGATAATGGGGTTCATTACAGCTCATTATGGTCTAATATCACCTTTATAAACTACAATTATCTGCTAACTCGGAATGCAGATTATGCACATTCTTTGTGACTGTCCAGCTTTAATAACGCACAGAAGAAACCTGTTTCATATGGAATTTCTGTCACCAGAGCAGATTAAGAGCTCTTCTCTAGATTCAGTTCTAGATTTTGTTCACAAAGCTTTAAAGAGCTTTGTGTAATCAAGAAGTGAAATTGGTACAATAGGACTCTTCTGGCCGCAGTACCGGGTGTTGGGCAATTTTTACGTCTACACTTTTAATAATAAATCAATAAAGGAAATTGATTATAATTGGTGAGACATTCATAATTATTGTATTGTTTGCTATTGAGATACGAGTATACAAATAAATGTTTTATAAATATGGTTATATCAAAAGCTAAGCAAAATGATAGCGTTGCTTTAGATAAACGTAAAGAACGTGCCCCATCTCATGTGTCAGTGCCCTTTTTTAGCTGGGAGAAGATCATAAATCTAGGGAGCCCCTATTCTTACCGCCCTGAATGAGCTGTTGTACTATAATATTATGGACACAGCCATATTCATACAACTGTCTGGTTGATTTTCCTTTAGTTAGTCGTTAGCCGTACAGTGATCTTTCAATCTATGTACGTACCAATACTATTTCTATGGTACCACAATGGGCCATTATATGAGCTTAAGTTGGTTTATGGATACACATCCGCCACTCCAATCTATCTAGATAATAGTAGATATTATTGATATTAGCAATACTTTTTTACAGATATGCATACCTATCAATGATAGCTTTTTCTACAATTCAATACCGCTTTCCTTTGTTTCTTTCAGTATTGTTTCACTAAAGGTCATAATATGCAATGTAGATAACCATATTTAACAACACCGGACTCTCTTCCTCAACTTTCACAAATATTTAAAGTCGACCGAATAAAAAAATTATTTAAAATAATTATGAGACAAAAATCAGTTGATATATTTAGGATATTTTTAATGGTAACGCATACCAAGGGAAGCCGACTCACATGTAGAAAATGAACACAACAGCCTAGTATTTAGTTTTTTATTCCAATATCCAATAAGAGAACTCTCAAAATAAACTTAAAAAAGTTTAGTCCTTATACAAGATTTCCTTAAATCTTGCTCAGAATTCGATTGGCTGTTTGTTTTTTGGTATTTTAGTTTCCTCTATTAAAAATTTTACAGGCTTACAGCGGTTACATCAAAGGATTTCATTGAATTTTTTGTTCATTGGAAGTGATTTTAGACAGCAGTAGTCGGCATTTATCTTCGTATTTGAGAGCCTCATTTTTTTCTTGTTATAATCCAACAACAAATCTAAAATAGCTAATTGTAACAGTATATATGGCTGTGACTTATACGTTTGTTTCAATGGAATGCAGGAGGTGAATTTGTTTATAAATCAACTATATACGGACAAAATACTAGGTTTTAGTATCACAAGACTAGTGCGGTGGTTAGGCATTCATCAAGTCCATAAAAAATTCAGTGGCTTCGTGATGTCGTGCGAATGGAATAAAGCGAGTCTACTAGAGGAGCACTAATAGAAAGGGTGTGTGATTTAATATTCGCCGATTGAAAACTCAGTGGAAGACGTCTGTATCTTTCGTAGAAGGACACCGTAGCCAACGATATGAAGGTAGTCGGTACTAGCAACTGTGGACAGCAAGCTACTGAACAGGTTGGCTGGCGAAGGTTACTGAATGCGGCCAAGGACGACTCACATCTAGTGACAGCTAGCCACTGAACGGACTGGTTGGTGGAGACTACAGGAATCGACCAAGAACGACTCACTTCAGTTAATGGTCAACTAAGCAAGTAAGTAGGTACTTAAAAGATTGGCGGTCTGTATATATTTAACTATAAGTGTCCAATTTCATTCTGCAAACTCATGGATTAGCCTACTTATCCAAAGTTGCACTATGAATTTCTATTTAATAATGATTTTAAGAGGAATTATGCATTAAATTTGAAAAAATCATTTCTGATTCATTTTGTAGAAGGGCCAACTTTCGTTTCCGTAAGTATGATATCTTTTTGTGTTGAACACTCTTATCGGAAATTCATGTAGGAAAGTCTAATCCAATGACGGATTCATTCCTCCACCAATCATTAATTCGCATAGTTCCAAAGCCGTCGAATTTAAAACCAAATCAAAAGCCATTTAAACAACTCATGTAGCACAAAAAGGAAAAAATATAAATTCAAAAGAAAACAGAAACAATAAAAATGAAAATAAAAACAGAAATTACTTTTGAACAGGAAGCGACGATAACACCAAAATCCACCCCCTTTGTGTGCTATTAAAGATTGGTTATTGTTTGTTGAAAGCAGAGGAAAGAAAAAAAACTAAATAAATAGCAGCAACAACAAAAGTTTTCCAAAGGCAAAATTTATAAAATGAAAAAGTACAGGAAGCAATTGCGTACCACTGCACTCCACCACTACCAACAACGTGTCGTACCCCAACGTCAGCAGTTTTATTAACAACACACACCAAATGTGAGCGACCCTTTCTCATGTAGGGCGAGTGACTGTGCGCTGCTGTTGTGCTAGAAATAAAGGCAAAAAGTGGAATAAATTTTCGCTTTACTAGGAAAAGTTTTCACTTATTTTTGTATTTGTTTTTCTGCAGTCCTTTTTCATATTTGCGTACTTTCGTACTTTCGTACTTTTGGGTTGTGAGTGTCATAAACTTTTGTGCATATTTGTTTCAGCTTTTTTCGTTAAGTCAATATAAAGGCATGCGTGTGTGTGTGTGTATGTGTGTGAGTAAAGGTTTGTGTGTGCGAAGAATTTTTGACATTTTCAAGACTAAAAAGTTTTTGTGCGCTGCATTAAAGTTTAAAACACAAAGCAGTACATTTTGTGGTAACTTAAACTTAAATTATTAAATTTATTATATATAATCTAAGGAGAATTTTGTAGAAAATTATGAATTTATATAAAAACTGAATTAAGTAATTAAATTAAATTTAGTTACTAGTTCATTTTAAAATTGCAATTATTACTAAATAAAATAAAATTGCAATGATAATATAAGCAATAGCACAGCGTTGCTCTCAGTGCAACGCTCTGTGTAGTAACCTCTAGTAGTTTTCTTTTATAACATTTATATAATTTAGTTTTATTATAAAACGCTTAATGCCACTCCTACCGCTTTGAATCGTATTTAAATAATATGCGACACGTGTATAACATATAAAATTTTCAATAAGTGACAAAGTTGCGTCCCTTCTTAAAACGACAAATGTTTGTATGGCAACATTTGTATGTATGTGTATAAAAATATGTATACAACAAAGCTTAAGCTAAAGTCAAAATTTCATCTTCCACAACAATAAAAAGGTGACCAGCAAAACTGTTTTCAGTTTTACAGTATAAAACATTTTTTGTTAAATTTAAAGCATTTTTACGTCTGGTCACCCTGCTCGTTAGTACAAAATGGAGATTGTGTGTGATATTGTGTTTAAGGGTTTGGTATTTAAACGAAAATGAAATGCAAAAACGTAAATGAAAACACATTTTGTTCGTTTTAGTATTACAGCAACATGTTCCCAATTATCGTTTGCGTTTTTACCCTAGTGTATCTGGTGTATCTGCTTGCCTTAACAAATGTGCCATCGTGTGTACGTTCATACTAAGTGTGTGTTTGTGTGTAAGCATGTGTGCTTTGTTATGTACTTACGAGAGCTACAATGAATATGTTTGTGGATGTGTGCAGATGATGAAGTTGACGTACTCGTCGTACAAATGTATGAGCCACAAATGGTTATATGCGTTTTTAAACCACACATAAAAAGGATGAAAATTTCATTTATCCGCTCAACCGTCGCATCGTAGAAACTCGTAAATGTCGTTTGTGACAATGCTCTTTGTACAATTTTCGTACATCTATATGTGCACCCTTTAACGCAAAGGGACAAGTCCCTCATCACAACTTGGGCTTGTAACTATGTATTTGTGCTTGTTTTGGTGTTGGTGTTGGTGTTGGTGTCTGTTGTTTGCCTCGGCATATGGAATTGACGTGTTAAGCATTGCTTGCTTGCACGTCAATTCCAAGCACTCAATGCAGTCAAGGTTCTACTGCGCCCCTGGGAATATGTAGATAAACGTAATTTATTTTAAATCTGTAGGTTTATGTGAGTCGAGAGTATGTTGGAAGGCTTAAGTGTATCCAAAAACCAGAATATATCTATCTTCATGGTGATGTTTAAATATGCAGGCAGTAAAACGTAAAGCAAAGTTCTGTTAGCTAATCTAATACTTTTAATATAATTTTAAAAGGCTTTTTTGCTATTAATTTCACAAATTTAATTAGATTAATAAATTTTCAACACCTGCTGTGATTATAATTCGATATAAATTGTACCTTTTTCCACAAACTTCTTTTAAGCATTAGGCATCTTTTACTATTGTGGCCCTTCTCATTGTGGCTTCTCATAGGATCTGCGAGAACTAATATATCGCTTGCTATTGTGGCCGTGTGCGAGTAAATTGATGGTAAATTGGGGAAAATAGTAAATTATGTCGGTATGGCAGCAAATGTTGGTATTTACCAAAATATCGAGTAGGGTAAATTAGATAAAAATTATATAAATTAGCCGTGTGCGAGTAAATTGATGGTAAATTGAGGATAATAGTAAATTATGTCGGTATGGCAGCAAATGTTGGTATTATCAGAATATCGAGTAAGGTAAATTAGATAAATATTATATAAATTAGGTATTCCCATTGTAAAAATTTTATAAAATTTTTAATAAATAAATAAATATATTTTTAACCAAAAGTAATAAATAAGTGTAATAAAGAGGTTTTTTCGAACAGTAGTGAAATACAACAACAAAAATTTTATTTTTTATATTATTTTAATTAATTGAATTTTTGGCTGACAATACAGTTGTTTCGAGTATTGCCAAATACCCATCATCAGTGGTCTTGGAAATAGTTCTTGTATTTAATTATTCGTAAATAATTATTTTTTGAGACTGCAAGTACCAGGAATCGAACTCGGGTCCTGCCAAATGTGAAGCTCAGAATCAAGTGCAATAAATAAATAAATAAATATTTACATAAGTGCAGTGCAAAAAATCCTTATCAATTTCAACTTACTTTACCTCAATTTACTCGAACTCACACACGACCTGTAACACGTTATTCCAAATTATTAGTAGAATAAAGTAACAAGTTAAATTAGACTCAGAATTTTTTTATTTATTACAATTTTTTATAAAGAGGTTTTTCTAAGAGTAGCGAACTACAACAGCAAAAACTCATATTATATTATCTTAATTAATTGAATTTTTGACTGTTTCGAGTATTGCCAAATACCCATCATCAATGGCCTTATAAATAATTCTTGTATTTAAATATTCGTAAATAATTTGTTTGAGACTGCAAGTACCAGGTATCAAACTCGTGTCCTGCCAAAAAAGATATAATAAATACCGCAATATATTTCATTCACTCATGCAATCACTGTAATAAATATTGAAACAAGAAAAGATTATAGTCTCTGATTTTTAATACATCATAATGTCATTATAATAACTTCAACCAGCTAGTAACAAGTTTATAATATATTATCACCCCCTTTCGTTTTATCATTCATTCAAACAGAAGACCTCGTACGATAGCTTAATGAAACCAAATCATCTAATTTAACTAATTAAATTACATATTAAACGTTATACTATAATATTACAGATAAGGATTAATATCGACTATTTTAAATCGCCGATGTAAAAATATTACTAATTTGTTTTTATTTTTAACTAAACACAACTGAATAAATAATAATAATAAACAAAGCAACAACCTCAAGGCATGATATCTCGAGAACCATAATTTTCTGACATAGTACATATATAGTACTGGAAACTATTACTCAGAATCAATAGCCTAAACAAGGGCTTTTAGGATTTAAACTTCTTGAAATATTTCAGGCAAGTTTACACTACTCGTCGATAGAAATAATTTTAATAATTAAATATTTTCATATGAATTGAATTAGTTTTCAAGAAAACCTTGGTAAATGAGTCTCTCAATACTCCATGCTTAAAACAGATCACTATACTAAAACGAACTGTCAAATCGCGACACCAAAGATATAATAATCTTGCTTAAATCCGTGTGTACGAAATATTCTAATAAAAATACATTATTACTTATCTATTAAAGGTAATACTGGGCATAAAAAAGTGCCTACTTACTTATTTAAATGATTTTAACAACCCGTTATCGAATTTCGGCTGAAGCCTTATTCAATCTCGTTTTATACCAAATGTAATAATATGAACATTTTGTGATATAAAGATTGAAATATATAAAAAAGTTTTAATTCTCATTGAGTTTAATACTACATATCCATAAATAGTTCAATAAAAACTGAAATAAAGCGTTTTTATTTTAATATAATTTATACTAAGATGTATTGTTTAAGTAATAATCTTAGCGGCCATGTAATTATTATAAAGAAAAATAATTTAAATATTTTTAATTACTTCAATATATTTAATGTTATAATTCTCATTTGGTTTTATACTAAACATAATAACATGAATATATATAAAAGATTTGATTGTTAATATGCAACATTTACATCATTACTCCAGCAGACATCAACTTGATGACTTCACCAGAGATAGTCTAAATCAATAATTTACTCCTTGAAGTACCACTCCCAATCGCTTTTACGCCGGACCATCATCATCTATTCTCAAAACATAACCAAGCCAGCAAAGCCGCTGACTGTTTATCCGCTGAATTATGTCAATATCGTGATAAACCTTGTGGTTCGTGGTTCATTCGGATGCGGTAGTTCTCACTAAGTAGTGGTGGACTAAACATTTTACAAAGTACTCTCAATAGCTGCATTAAGTTTAATATTATAATGAAAGTAAAAGCAATGAATATATGAACTTCCGAGGAAATTTATTGTGTAATGACACTCATAATAACGCCTTAAAACATGCATACGTTTTCCACCCAACTCACTTGCATCATGGTTCGAACTCCTTCTTAGGTGTGATGTTGGGTTCGCTCTTTGATTACATCTTAGCCTCATCAATTGAGTTCTAAGTGTCTTTTTGAGTTTGTAAAAACGGAAAAGTGCAACAAAAAATGTGTTTAGGATATTACAATAATATTGTATAACACGATCTGTACAATAAGTTAAGCATAATATGCTATTTTGAAACGAAATTCAAGGGTTATCTCTTTAAAGTTTGAGTCGTTCTTATTAATTTATCTCATATAAATTTCGTAGTTGGGACATATAGTACAGCTTATTGACTTTACAACCATGCATTAGAAAATCAAAATAAGTCTTTACATTTAACCGGATTAGAAGTGATTTTTTCCGATCTTAGGTCTTCAGGAAGCATTCATTGAGAAAAGTGAGAATTTTTTGTGAATTTGTTTTAACTATATACCTATGATTGTTCACCAGTTTTAAATCATCACAGTTGCGAATACACGTCTCGTTCACGTCTCGGATCGGCAATATCAAGCCAAGTTTCACAACTGCCTTATAGTTAAAAAGTACATTACAAGCAATTTAACCAAGCACTAAAAAGACTTTACTTGCTAAACAAACTGAAACCTGCAATTACAGTTTAAGTTAAATTTATATGGCAGTCGATTAAGTCACCAAATCATATAGACCCTGATCAATATGGTACCTTAGCTGTTTATCACCTTAATTACTTATTAATAATTTAGAGGTTCTTATAAAACGCAAGATTCTTTAATCATAACATGCGACACATGTGTAGAGAGCTGAAGACATGTTTATCAAACATTTTTTGGATAGATCCAGCTAGAAGTTATTTTTCTTATTCATTTTCTGTGGTACTCATAGGAAAAAGTTCCTAGCCTAATAGTATAGCCCCCGATTAGCCATTGAGCAGTCATAGAATTGAATTTAGCCAGTCATGACAGAAAGTCATCTAAATTAGAGATGCCCTCTCCTGTTGGAGTAAGTAAATTCTATAAATTTATTAATTGCAATTGATGTTACAACTGAAGTACAATTGCCCAAGAATTATTGATAAGTAACTTTACTTGCTAGGACTTTGTTATCAATAATATATATTTGAAAAATTTCTCATCTAATACATATTATATTTATTTTAATGTAATTTATATGATAAATAATATGTTGAATATATATATATATCAGTTATGCAGTAATCCGTTACCTACTCCTTCATAGAGTCAATGCTTCAACATATATATTGAACTAATGAATGCTAAGTAACTGCACTAAAAATAAATAGAAGTGGACAAAAACAAATAACCAAAGTGCAAATCAACACCACGAAAATATGAAAAAGTGTAGAATAGAAAAAATCTGAACATCATTTGCTGAAGTATTGCATAATTTCAGTTGTAAAGTAAAATATTTACCTGAAATCACGAAGACAGCTAATACAACTTCACAAAAATTTCTTTAGATAACAAATGAATAAAAGGAACTATGGTAAAGGAACTATATCCATTCTTATTAACGACGCTGAGGAAAAAGAAACATAACTTCATTGGGAAAGACTTCCAAGACTATCACAATCTAAAATGCGTTTAGTGACTTACAACCTAAAACGCTACAAAGATTACATAGAACAATCAAAAAATAACCTAGGAACTATCACGTGATAATTGAACGGTTACTGTTGATTGAATAATCACCTAACGAAGCTGAGAATTCAATCCAATTCAGTCTTCAGATGCTATAGAGATAAGAGAGAAACTACATACCATGTGCTTGGAGAGTGCCCGGCACTGATGCACAAGCGAAAGAAACACCTAGGAGACAGTGACGACGCGTGCCCTTTCTGGAAGGATGTGCAGCCCTTCTTCAATGTTGTTTTTACGTGAGCCGGTTAAATTAAAAATGATAAATTGAAACATATTAGATGTTTCATTAAGAATAATTATATTATGTACATTAGGCAACAATATATGCACATTATAATATTTATAATTTCATCAACAAAATAACATATTAAAAAAATAAATTAATAATTTATATATACAAGGTGAGATGAAAAAACTGCAACAAAGTAAAACGCCATAATTTTTTTTTAAATTTTATTGAATGAAAGCAAAAAATGTCGGAAATAACATCAAATTTGAATCGGTTTAGATTTGTTCGAATTGGCCACCTTTGGCACGAACTATGGCCTTCAAACGGCCAATGAAACCATCACACGCTGCCCGAAAGTGGCTCTGCGGTATTTTGTCCCATTCTCGGCGAAGCGCTTGCTTGAGATGATCGACACTTTGGTATTTTTTAGTTCCAACCTTGCTTTCCAAAATACCCCAGGCACAATAGTCCAACGGATTGGCATCCGGAGATTTTGGTGGCCATTGTGCGGTGGAAATGAAGCGAGGAACCTCATTTCTTAACCATTCTTGGATGGCGCGTGCTGAGTGCGATGGTGCTGAGTCCTGTTGGAATGTCCAAGGTCTGCGGCCGAAATGTTTGCGTGCCCAGGGCTTCAGAACTCCCTCCAAAATATTTTCGCGATAGATTTGCGCATTTAATTTGACACCACGGTCGATGAATACGAGCGGCGAGCGACCATCGGCTGTTATGGCGGCCCACACCATCACCATGGCCGGCTTTTGAGTTGTGATGGCCAACCGAAGTTGCAAATTTTCAGCTGACCTCTCTGGCAAGTAAACACGATCATTTTGTTTGTTTACAAACTGCTGGATAACGAATGGTTTCTCATCGGAGAAAACCAAATTCGGCAGTTCACCACTTTCGGCCAAGCGAAACAACTCTTTAGCTTTTTCGAGTCTAACTTTTTTTTGCGCATCAGTAAGATCTTGCACTTTTTGGAACTTGAATGGCTTTAGTCCAAGCTCATTTTTCAATATTTGCCGAATGGCATATTGCGATATGTTCAGCTCACGAGCCATTTTTCGTCCACTGCGACGCGGATTTCGTTCAATTCGCTTTTTCACTTTTCGAACCATTTCTGCCGATGTTGCTGTTTTTTTTCGTCCACTTCCTTGACGTCGGGCTACGCTACCAGTATCATGGTAACGAGCGATGGTACGAGACACAAAACATTTATTCACTTCTAAATGCTGGAGGGCTCTAACGATAGCCACTTGTGGTTTTCCAGCCAAATGCAAAGCAATCACACTATCACGCTTGAATTCCATCACAAATAACTTTTTTTTTGAAAAATTCCCACCAAAATGCTTTTGTGCGCTTGTAAACAATATAATGAGCTGTCACTAGAATAAATCTGACAGCTGTGGGACGAGCGGTTTAGAAATGACAGCAGTCTGAAGTTGGTTGCAGTTTTTTCATCTCACCTTGTATATGGTATATAAGTTTCATATTATATCAATATGGAATAAACACAACTTTTCATATACTTCTTATAACATCAAATCAACTTTTTTCAAACAATGGAGTTTGTACTCGGAACCGTACATGTTTATGCAGTGATCAAACAAAATCGAACAGGCTTGCAACGTATAAATGTGCGGCCAACTTTTCCGCACATCAAGCGGCTAATATTCATCGGTGCCACAAATAAAAGGGGAGAAATTTAAAAAATGTACTGAAATGTGTGCTGCAGATTTGACCGTACAACGAAGTACTTCCTTGATATTCGAATAGAACAGAAAATTACTCTCACATACAATTCCCACTATATAAATCTCTATTTCTCATATTACAACCGTGAGCACATGCACATTAACGACACAAATTTGTGAATGCAGTTGCAATGTATAAATGTGCGGCCAACTTTTCCGCACACGAAAGACGTAATATAATAGAAATGTTCTGCGATTTGAGCTGCAAGCTTATGAGCACAACTAACAACTATAGCAGCTGAGAGAAGCAAATTAATTGAGTTTCTGTAGACAATTATATATAATTGTTTTTGCTAAAATTTTCATCTTTAAAACTATATATATAGAAATGTAATATATAATATTAATTCTCGCTGTAAAAATATTTAATAAATTTACGAAGGACATTTTGCAAATTATGTTAGGGTGTGCGCCGTACACCTCCGCACCTTAGAGCAGTCGTCACTGCTAGGAGGGTATTTCATAAATCATAAGAATTCAAGACTACGAAAGATAGGTTGTATACAGTTTTTCATTAAAGAAATCGGACTTGGAGAAACACTTTAATCAGACTAAGGGTCACAATAGATCTTTTAGGTCGCAGTGCACTACCCCTTATCAAATAATAATTGAATAAAAGCATTTAATGTTAAAAAGTGCCAGCTAACAGCACTAAATGAGACTAAATTAAAATAAAACTTAGACCGATTCGAATAGCAAAGAAAGGCAAAGACAAAAATTTTTTATTTAATTTATTGAAATTTGGCTGACCATACAACGCTGTTTCGAGTATTGCCAAGTACTCTTCATCAGTGGTCTTTGGAAATAATCGAATTTTTATTTATTTAGTTTATAGTCCATATATAATTTGTTTGGACTGCAAGTGCCAGGCTTAGAACTCGTGCCTGTCAAATTAGAATCTTCTTTGTAAAATTGCACCCAAAAAAGGCGCTTTACATATAGTAAGTTAAAAAAATATGCATAACAGATGTCTCTACAAAAAGAATAGCTTTAAATAATTTTCAAAGATCCCCTCTTGAATTGGTCCCTGTATACGTTCTTGCAGCTCTGTCTAAATCTCTGTATTTAAGAAAACACTTTCCCTCATGTTGATTTTTGTAACTAGGAATTAAAATTATAAAACGTGAGATAAAACTAAACAATTTCAATTATGGTAGAATAATATCCAAATTTAAAGTGTGTTTAAGTCTATTAGAATACAATTTTATGAGTTTTGTACGAACTCCACTATCTTATCCTACTAAACTTACTTCATTAGTTTAGAGCAACAAAGATGATGCCTTATAAGTATTTTTGCATTCAAATTTTTTATAATGCCAACTGATTCTTTAATTAATCAATAAGAACCCTTATTATTACTCGTCAGCTAGGGGAGAAAAAAATTTAAAACAGACTTTCTTCCAAGTACTCATTTATAAAACAAATGTATGTCGCTTCTAAGAACATGTCTTTTGTGGTACCCTTAACATAGTCACAGGGAAGTGTGATGTTACGATAAGTTACTTGTGTTGTAAATTATTCAGCAATCGACTAAGCATCCTTGCAGACATACAATGTCTTCTTCCGGCATTCGAAATAAAAATGTGCTAAATGACTTCCCACTATAACTCAATGTGTTCTCGTTCGAAAGCAATAAACCACTTAAAAATGTTGACACCCCCTTTTCATTACCACTGCACTCCAGCGTCATTGCTCTTCCGCACCAATTCATGCATCTTCCAAACACTTCGTCTGCAGAGTGAATTGCTCACATGTTCCTGCAATTTCAACTAAACTTTCTGGATTTTTAACGCACCGCACTTCAAACCCTCCGCCGTTTGCCTTCGAATTCATTTAAATAATTAATGAAGTGACATTATGTGTTCTGGATTTTAGTAAATGCGCAAATTTTAGAGAAATATATTTTAAATTAATTATATTTAATTAAATTTTACAAAACTGCACTTAGTAAGCGATTATGTACCAATAAAGATCGCATGAGCTACTCATGGATTTCATTATTTTCGTACTTCTACATATTAATTAATTTTCATTTCAAAGATGATCATTTAGATATAACATCCACACTGCGGTCTTCGGAGTAAAATTTGTTAAAATTAGTTCAAAACTTTTGTTTTTAAAAAAAAAGTGTCATATGAGTTTTATTTTACAGGGTCCATCCATTTAGTGGTTGTGAAAGTACAGATAAATAAAAGTTTAAAATTTTAATTCAAGTTGCACATCAATGTACTTTGGTTCTTGCCATTAAGTAAAAAATATATTATTTGTGGATGGAACTTCTCGTAATAGTGAGTTTTCTTGGATTCTCACAACAATACACGGTCTTTAATAATACAGAAAGGCAGAGCATTGATCTCTAAGCCTCACTGTTCAGTGACTGCTCATTTATTGCTATGAGAACCTAAGAAAACCCAGTGCTGTGAGATGTTCCGTGTACGTTTCATGAATTTATAGTTTAGATTTTGCTATTATTTAAAAAATACATCACTCAAATATTGTGAACGAGATTACTCATAGTATTTGGTTCTCTTGAGATGATTTAAGATAACTTGTCGGCACATAACTGACAATAGTTGGGCTACTATAGTATATATAGTGAGGCACCACACGGATCTTTATGCTTCGCTGCACAGTTATAGCAGTGATGAAGTGTTATAGCAGTAATCGTAAAGAGCGATCTCTACGACTGACAATTGTGTAGGACAAAGTTTTGAAAACGAATGGAGAGAACTATCAAACAAGATTACGGCAGTAATGAAAGAGCAAAGACAATTTGAGAGACCTCGTAACGCAACGATCTAGTAATCATTTAAAGGTAGATCCTTATATGCTGAATTACCAAAAAACACGGCTAATGTATAGTACTATTTGCAGAATTAACAGGAGATGCGGTTATTTAAAAAGAACCAAACAAATTTTGTTTCGGAATTGTTGACAGCTTTAAATCGTTCTCCTCATAAAGACAGAGTAATTTGCAGAGTTAACAGGATATGCGGTGGTTTAAATAGAACCACTTGGGTCAGTATGTTGACTTTAAAGTTAGTTGACAGTTGACATTTTTAAATCGTTCGCTTCAATATGACTCTTGTGACTAATAATCTTAATGGCTAATTGAAATCACTAAAACGTTATATATGTATCACGTCCGGAATATTTCTTGCATAACGAAATCAGGATCTGATGTGTGGCTTGAAGCATCGTTCTGTTGAAAACACATATTTCTCACATGTCGGCCATGCAGCTGATCAAATAGATTTGACGGTTGGAGTCACACCAACTACAGGTAAGTATATAAGTATTCCACTTTATGTTCCAATACGTTTTAAAACTTCAAATATATAAGATTAGTTTTCGATAACTTATGGTCATATTATACAGACAGTCACAAAATGTGAAATTGGTGACACTTTCAATGTAAATTAATGTGGTATATCTTATAAAAACACATACCAAGAGAATGGACTTATATGTGCGAAATAAAGAGTACAACCCTGTTTCAGCTTTTATTCATATCCTATACTCACATACTTTGTCTCATATTTAACGAAACCAGTCTCAAAATAAATTCAAAAAACATTGGTCTTTGTCCAGGATTTGCTCAAATCTTAGGTGAACATTCGGCTAACTGTACATTTCGGTATTTTAGTTTTCTCTTCCATAAGTTTCCCAGTCAAACAGCGGTCGCTTCAAAGAGTTTGTTTGACTATATTGTTTAGTCATTGCGATTGATTTATTGATTTTCAACTGCAATGATCGGTGATCGTCTGTAATGATCTCCGACTAAAACTGCTATTTAGGTCGAACATCAAAATAGTTGAATTAGATGTTTAGATTATTAGATAGTTCAAATAGTTTATTGCATATATATACATATATAAATGGGTCTCATAAGTTCGTTTCAATGTAACGCAAGAAAATTTGTTAATAAGGCACAAATTGACAAAATACTAAGGACTAATGCCAAAAATCCAAGTGCGGTTTGGATTACTTGTCTAATAAGCCAAGGCTTGTTCCTCAAATTCGATAGGATTCAAGGACAAGACTTGGTACTTACAGTATACACATTACATACAAATAATGACGTTTACAACGTATCTCTGAGAAGCATTCGTGATGAAATTGTATATTCGTGTATATTTCATAATATTAATATTAGAGCATTTCGCTGCTAACAAGCACAATTCTTTAACTAAATATTTCATTTTTATATATATATATTGATTCAAATAATTAAAGTGCACTAATAAAGCATTAATTTTCTTATATAAAACACACAATTATAGTGTTAATGATATATTTCAGATGTCATTAAATCAGTCTTAAAAAAATCTAAATCATTTAATATTATAGTTTCAATTTGTAACTACTTTTATTTTTTTAAAGTTCATAGTGTTTTTCCGAGTTACAAACTTCCGAGCAGTTAACTTATAAAACACTTACTCTACACAAAAGTCGGAATTGTCTTTAATTTATCTGTCAAAGTCTTCTAGATGACCGGAATGGTATAAAAATAATTTCTTTTAATAGTTAATTTTAATTTGAGGAACAGAAAAAACTGTTCTAAGAGGATATCTAAGAAATCAATGGTTTATAAAGATTTATGGAACTATCATCAAGAGATGTGGAACAGACAATATATTATTTAAATTTTTTGAATTTTTTAGTGTTATTTCCTACGCTTTATTATTTGAAGCTAGCGTAGTCAAGCCCATAAAGTTGATATTAGCCGGACATTTAATATGTAGATCAAATTCGAATAGATTAGAACAAGCAAGGGTAAAGGGAATGACAATATCAGACTTAAAACAATTCCAAAAATAAGAATGCGTGACTTCCGGCCTTCATTAATATTTATACTACTAAATGTAAGACTCTCTATCAGGATTACTAATTGAAAGAAAACGGACACAATTTAAGAAAGCAACTAAAACCTTTTTTTACTCTATTAAGTAACATTAATGTCAAATAAATATATTCTGTCAACTGATCGCCACAGAAATATCTTAGGTATTGCATTTTGGGGAATTTTATTTTTCCATATTTTTCCAGAACTTTTGAAATATGTAAGAATTTTTTCAAAAATTTAGCACTCAATGTTTTTTTCTGTGACTACAAACCCCGTGACTAAATCCTAAGTATCATTAACTTTTAATTCTTTGAGGCACATGATTTATAGATCATTGTACTCATGATTCGATAGAGACAATATTGGTTTCCTTAAAATTGATTAATTGTTAAAGTATTATATGTTTTTTCAAGAAGAAAAAGAAAAGAAAGAAATAAAAGAAAAAGTAGTAGCAAAATAAGAATATGTATTGAATTTAGTTTAATTTTGGTATATGGCAGGCTGATGTCTTTAGGTGTTTATGTGTAGTCATTAGAGTTAGTTATCTAAACTAAACGGTTAACGTATGTATATAGTTTCTCAATATATTTTATTCTAATTTATATGAATTCTAATAGCATAGATACTTGAAGATCTTTGTGAAGTCACCTGGTGAATCCTATCCTATGTTGAAGTTTACAATATCATGCAGTTGAAGACCATAGCCTCTATTGATTATCCAAGATAAAGTAAGAGAATGAGAGTTTTTTTTGTAAAGTTTTATGACTGTTTGCTAAGGAAGTAGTATCTCTGTTTTTTTTTTGTTTTTTTTTGTAATTAAATAAGTAGGTTATTAAGTAGTGAGTGTTCTAAATTAACATCAGTAAAATATAATTAATTTTTTTATTAATTAGATAATGTTGTAATTATTCATTCACTATTATAGTTTTAATTTGATTTTTACAATTAATAGTCTTTAATTAAACTATATTCTTTTTCGATTTATATATTTTTTATTCGATTTATATCTATATATTATGGAAGTGCCAATTTTCTAACAACAAAAAAAGACGAATTAAAAATAATCAAATTATTATGTTTTTATTGTAAATGATTGACAGTTACAGAACGTTATCAATATGCTTTATTATTATGATTTATGGAAATAAATATATTTTTAATGAAATTAATTTTGCTTCCCTGCCAACAATAACAACTTCATAAAAGGTAAAAACGCTATTTGTGAGAATAATTACACAATGTGAAAAACATTTCAAATAACAAAATAATTTCCATTTCTATATCCTTTGTGGAATATTTCAATTTAGGGATGATGGGGCAAAATAACTTTCTGTCCTATTTTACATCCAAAGCTCCTTTTGCTGGTGCACGAATATGAGCAATTCCATTCACAATGCCTTGCGGTGCGGAAAACTTTTATTCTGAATAATCACAAACATTTTAAGGTAATTGAGAAGAGAGTCTTTTAAAGTCTTTCAAAATAAATCATTTTGAAATTAAAAATATTTTCATTTATTAAAAAATATAGATCTTGAAATTAAGGGAAGAGGAGTCCTATTTATCCTATATGACAAAGTTATACTTAACATTTTGTTAAGAAATCACAATTAAATCAATTTTTAACTTCTAAATTAATGGTTATTTTTAATTTACACTGAATCTTGTCAAAGTATCCTTAATTCCCAGTAGGGACTTCAGCTTCAGCTATCCTTTCACGCTTAATACTTTATTAATTTCATTTAAATATCTGCTAAATTTTTTTTAATTATAGATTATTACTTTGTATTAGCAAACCCCAACGATATTTAATTAATTTACTTAACAGCATTTAAAATTCAATTAGCTGATTACACTTTCTCCTCAAAATAAATTAGCACTTCTTCCTTACAAAAATATTTGCCTTCCTCTTTAAGTTCAACTCCCACATTTATCAACGCCCGACGACTCCGGCACCGTTGCACTGTGGTCTTACGTCATTTGCACTTACGTCAAATTGCCACACACAAAATCAATAACGTAGCGCTGCGTATCCTTCGCATTAATTATAAGTAGTCCTGCTGTTTTCCTTTCAAGCTCATTCTTCGTCTATTATGTCCAATCAAAGCAGCAAATCAGTCAAGTCGAACTCTATGTACAATTTCATATTCCTGATATTCTGGACTTTCTTTAGTCGGAAGTCACCGTTTGTTATACCTTTTCATTGTTGAAGTTACCTTGGAGATGAGACAATGTGACATTGAGTACACACCACAGTACAGAAGTCGTTAAGGCCAATGTCCATAACATTCAAGTTAAGAGCAAGGGTTAGGGTGAGAGTGAGAGTTAGAGTGATTGAGGGTTTGATAGATAGAACAGTTTTAAATATTAAGAATTAATAATATACCATTTATATAATAATGAAGATAAAAGATAATTTTTTTCTTTTTTCCAATTTTCAAGTTCCATAAATTTTTGACTTTCGTTTAATGTTTAAAGGGACAATAAAAATATTCGCCCTTCACAAGTAAACTTCATTTAGTAATGATAGCCTTAGGCGTAATTACGACCACGTAACACTGGGGTCTGTGCAGTTGAAGTTAAAACTGATTGGAAATGTGTCACGTTATTATTCTATATGAAACTTATGTATTTCTACACAAGTGGAAGAATAATTATAAAATTTGAACATATGATAAGTCAGAGTTTTACCTAAATTCACACTTTATCGTATAACCAGTAAGTCATAAGCTTAACCTACGAAAAGTACATATAATAGGATTTTAGATTATACATATTATGTTGAAGCAGTACTAATGGTGTCGATAATTTGGTTTTATAAATTACTGATTTCATAAACTACAGTCACCGATCACTATGTATTAAAAGTCAGAAAAATTTTAGTTGGGTCTGAAAGCAAATCTATTTAAAGAGATTAATTAAAAGGAAAAGGCGATTTGGATGAATGGAATGGTGTGGAAACTACATTCTTTTATTGTTAGTCTTCGGACTGTTTAAGAGACAGCTAGAAGTCGTGCACTGGACTAAAATCATGTAAGTACAATGAATGATCTATAATAAAAAATCTACGTACCGTAAAGACTTTGTGCGATATTTCATTATCGTGCAACAATATTTACTGCCTGGCTCTATGCTTTTCAATTGCTTATCAAATTCTGATCCCCAAACGTAATGGAACTGATCCACAATTAACAATTTTTGAAACTCAATCGTTGTAGAACTCTCAGACAATATTTTTTATCTGAAAATTTATTAAAAATTCTTAAGAATATTTTAATTAAAAAAAATTAGTTAGATGTCTTATTATATTAGGTTAGGTTATATGCTGGGAATCTTAAGGAGTTTTACCAGTTTCGGCTGTCCTGCTTAATTGAAGTTAGCAGTATTGTGGTGGCTGTGGTTAAAGTTAAACTTACGCGGGAAGAATGATTGTACTTTTCTTTCATTCGGCGTAAAGCTGCTTATTCACACTGGTTGCTGTGACCCAAAGATCAGCAGAGGTATCGGCAGATCTCGCTCCTTATCAAGGGGTAAGTTATGCCAAACACATAATTTAAATATGCTAACGGGTATTTTTTGGGGTATTTATCGGCGCATTATCTTGAAACTTGTGTTTTTGGGACTCCATGATGTTGAGCATTCAATACAGGTAATCATGTTAAACAACTCTGGACTTTCTCCCCCAACTTTCAATAATATTTAATATTGACCGAATAAAGAAATTGTTTTAAATAATTATGGAAGAGAAATCAGCTGATATATATGATATATTTAGGATATTTTAAATGGTAACACATACCAAGGGAAGCCAACTCACATATAGAAAAAAAGCATATTTAGCTTTTTCTTTAAATATCCAATAGGAGTATCCTCAATACAAATTGGAAATATGTTGACCTTTGTCAAAGATTTCTCTGAGTCTGCTCAGAATTCGATTGGCTGTTCTTTTCGTTATTTTAGTTTCCTCTATTAAAAATTTTACGGGTCTACAGCAGTTACTTTGAAAAATCTCATTAAATGTTTTGTTCATTGCGAGTGGTTTTGACGGCATTGGTCGGTAATCGTCTTCATATATGATAACCCCATAACTAAACTGATAGTATAAAAGGCCATTATTAAATTTGAAATAATTTCAGAGAGATTGCAGAAAGTTATATCATGACAATTATTCCAAGGAACTGTGAACCATTTAGTCCGAAACAGCTTTATGGTAATCCAAAAAATACAAATACTGTACTCAGAATAAAAATATTTATGTCGTGATTTATTACCTCTTTACACACATTCTATTAAAAATAGTTTCTTTGTTATGTTTGACCTCTAATAGATTTGAAAACCGATTCATTTAGATTTAATAATATTTAGTGCTTACCTTTACTAAAACAACTGTGGCTTTCCAACTCAATATCAATTTCACATAAAATTTCGATTAACAGTGCTTGCAGACAGTTCTTTTTTAAAAATTATATGGATTCATATATACTATCGCTAGATATCCATTTTTCTTTAAGATTATTTTTTAAATAAGTAACAAAAATACATTATTTTCCGATCATATTGTACTACACCTTATCAATTTCATTGTAATATATATTTCATAATATTAATGTGAGACCATAAAAGTGGTCAAAAACACAATCCACAAAATAAATATTTAGTTTATATACAAATATATGCGTTCCATTTAATGATTAAAGTGCTCAAATAGAGCACTTATTTTCTTATTCAAGGCAACATATTGATATCGTGTATAGTCTGTTGCATGTCAGATGAGAGCAATGTTGAAAAAATACAAAGCATTTAATATGTATGCTGATATCTTGATATCTTGTTTATTCAAAATATACTATATAGTTTCTTTTCTTTTATTTTAGACAGTTTCGAATACCATATAAAGAAAGGACAAAGACAAAAATTAAGGTAATTTATTAAATTTTGGCTGACCATACAAAGCTGTTTCGAGTATTGTCAAGTACTCATCATCAGTGGTCTTAGGAAATATTCGAATTTTTATTTAATTAGTTTATAGTCCGTATATAATTTGTTTCAAGTTCCAGGTTTTTTTGTCAGTTTTTTATTGAATTAGTGACACTAACCAAACCACTTTCTTTTTGAGTCAAAACAGCGCTGGAAAGCTATGATATAAATTTTGAAATAATAAGATGGAAAGGCGGTGATCGATAATTTGAATGAACGGAATATTATGGACACTATTTCCTTTCATTGTTAATCTCTGGACTGTTTAAGAGACAGCTGAAAGTCGTTCACTGGACTAAAATCATGTAAGTACAACGGATGATCTATTATAATGGATTTTTTGGTAAAAAATCCACGTACCGTCAAGACTTTGTGTGATATTTCAATATCATGCAACAAAATTCAAGGCCCGGCTCCATCGAGCTCATCAAATTTTGATCCACTGTAGTAATGGGACTGATCCACAATAATTAATATATAAACCTCTATCGTTATAGAACTCCCAGACAATTTTTGCCATTCATAGTCTGTAAATCAAAGATAACAGTCAGCATTGTTTTAGATATTGTTTTTCCGAAATTGTGATTTTCTCTCTTTTCGCTGTTCGATGACTTTCATATAACACTCCATCCTTTGATTTTCTGCTTATATTTTTAGGGTTGTGTTTTAAAACAAGGTTTGTGAAATCAAGAAAACTTTTATATATCCGGTTTTGGTCAAAAACTTTTTGTATACCCTACTTATAAGTAACTCGCATTTATCAATGCTTCCCGATGGTTCTAACATAACCTTATTATATGCACTACTACGAGGAATTGTGCAATCGAAATGATTTTCTTAGCTGTTGAGTAGTATTTATTCTTCCCTTCACTTTACCTTACCTAACATATGGGTAAAGAAGATGCCTATTACCAATATTAATCAAAATATTCAAAAATTTTATATTAGGTTTCAAATAAAATGTAATGCTTGACATTGGTAAAAACTTTATTATTAATAGCATTTTATGTATAGTAATTCAGAAGAACGTTTCATTTTTGCCATTGTTCATATCAGTATTTAGTTCAAAGCATAAAAGCACCTCAGAGAGGTATAAAAGTAGTCACGCCTATTATAAAATATGTTCTACAAAACTAACAAAATAACTCCAAGCTACTAGCTAGTCACCGACAACTCTTGGACTTGGCTTTCATTAGTTTTAACATAACAAACGAATATTATCTTTACTAGATATTAATTAAATGAATCCTATATCTTAAGCCAATGTTCATTAATACAAAAGCTTAACTACGATCGCAGCACTACACTCTATACGAAATCCCAGAACCCCATTATGTTCTGTTCTAAAACCCAATGGCGCGTGAAAGTGTTTATTGAGAAGGTATTTAAATAGGTCACAAGTTATGCATTTAAGACGTTATAAGAGGCAACTAATTAGCGTTATATTCGCTTTAAGATTTTAATTTATTCGTTAACTTTCCTGAGTCCAATTAGTCTGAATACAGCCTTTTTATTGCACTTATTTTTTGTTTTTTTTTTTAGAAAAATGCCTATTTACTTTTTGCTTTGCTTTTTTCAATGTGTTTTAAATGAATTTTCAGTGAATATTTTATGGACCTTTTTTAGGATTTTCCATTGTCTGAACATGGAGTTCGAGCCTTTGGGTAAGAAATGAAGCTAAAACAGGAGATACAAATTACGCCAAATAAATTCGGTTGAGTGGCTTTACCTTTTAAGATTTTTAATTAATTTTTTTAAGATTTCTTCTGTAATTAAAGCTCACATCATGTTCTAAAAAGCAAATAAATTTAGATTTTATGAACATTTTTAATGTTAATATAGAAAAGATATTTAGGTTTAGGTTGGTGGCTTTCTACCATTTTTGCTAAATATTTAATATCAGAACTTATTGTAATTAATTTTTAATCAATTTAAATAAAAAATTTCATTAATAAGAATAGATTTCATTTAATAAAAAATTAACTAAAATTTGGAATAGCAGATAAAAAACTAATTTAATGCACTATTTTATTGTAATTATATTTTCATGGCTTAACTAACTGATTTTCGATTCTAACGAAAATTACTTAACTACGACTCTACAATCCACTACTTAGCCAAATCTATTAAACCTAATAACCATTTCTTTTACTTTAGTTTTAGTGCAATTAATTTAACACTGTTAATTGAGTATCAATTACTTGGCTATAATCATAAAAAACCACTCAGAAAGCAGTACGAAGTGAACGGCAGCCGTCGTATCTTTAGAGCCTACAAACTTCTTCAGACTCGTTTCGACTTAGAGAAGTGTTTAGTATAATTAGCATATTTAAGTCATTTAGTATTTTTTTATTAGTTGCTTTATTTTATTAAAGCATTGGTATGGTATTTATTTTTGTATAATTTAGTATTAACACAGACTTCTAAAATATGCGAAAAGCTTTAATGAGCTTAAAAGGGCAATGAAACCTGTCTAAAGAACACTGAACAGTTCAAGATTTTATTAAAAAAAATCCTCAGCATTAATTACTAAAGAAATTAAATTCGATATTGAAAATGTTCTCATAATAAAGTTGTAACTTCACCTTTACTAAAAATGTAGAAACACTCTGTGGCTTACAAAGAGATATTTCTCCTCATAAATTTTCAAATTAAAGGAAAAACAGAGAAAGTTATACTCAAAATCTACCACCGATATCACTATCAAATTTACATATTAGGACCACCAGATTGAAATGATTTAATGAGTGCATGAATAGTGCCATGAAGGCAATGTACTAGTAACACAGGTTCTTTTTGATTGTGATTATTAATTCATCCAGTTTTTCTATATCATCTAGGATCTATACTCTAATGCGCCCCCCTCGCTCTTTCTCTCTCTTTCTTTCTATCTTTCTTTCCCTCTACTCTCTCTCTCTCTCTCTCCCTCTTTCTCTTAAATGTGCCACTAAATAGAAATAACTGAAGAGTCATTATAGAACTGAAATTATTATAGAGATATACACTAATGCAAACCCCTCGCTCTTTCTCTCTCTCGCTCTCTTACTATGTCTCACTTCCTCTAACTCTTGAATGTGCCGCTGTGTGCCATCAAATAGAAATAACTGAAGACTCATTATAGAACTGGAATCATTACCTAATCAAACTTTATACTTGCGCTAATGAAACTTGCAGGTTTAATAGGATGAATAATGAGACTTTTAAGTATATGCTAAAAGCTTACCTGATACTTATGTATAAATAGCAGAAATACTTAGGTGGGCATTTTATATCGAATAAAAAAGTAAGACCCGGCGAAAGGTTCAATACTACAACTAATCGCTAAAATAATACTTGAAAAAATACTCTCAGTCCATGAAGGGATCAAAATGCATATCTAGATAGCAGCGTATAATTCCGCAACTAAATAATATAATTTCCACTTTAAGTAGAAATGTCGTTTCCATAAACCGTTTATTAACATAGATGAGTAAACTTTACAATGCAAAAATCTGATTCTGAACTTAAACTATTCAAAAACTTCAAAGCAATAGTATGGATACAGATATTCGTTAGTAATATAATATATATATCAAGGAAATTACTTTATCTATTTAAGGATTATGAAAATTCTATATGAAATCTTAATTTATCATTGATTCCATAATTAAATAAATATTTTGATTTAATAATATCGTAAGAAAAGTATTATAGCGTATATCGTATCGTATTGCATATATTGATCGTAGATACATAGACGATGTGATATAAAAATAAATAATCAGTACCATGTCTTTTTTGGATTATAAAATATCTATCTAAAACATGATATATTCATTGAATGTCAGATTTAATAAATATTATAATTTAATAATCTCATAAACTTCATAAAAATTATGTCTTATATCAGCAAATCTGAATATTGCATCCCAACACCATTAGAAGTACTGATCTCAACAAGTATACGTTTCTGAAATATAATGGAATTGTATTATCTTGTCACTTAATTGAAAGTCCGCTCTGGAATCGCATCTATTTTAGAAAAATATAGTGTAAAATATATTGTCAAACTCTTTAATCCTTAATTTAATAAAAAAAAAAGCGAGCTTTCTAAGTTATATCCATTTGTCATTTAATTTTCTTTATCCTTTAATTAAATAGATATAAAACTGTCAGGAGTCGTGACGTTTTATGACGTGGGGTATACTGATCTGTCAGTCCATGTACGTATCAATGCTATTCCTGTTGCACCACAATTGACCATTATTTGAGCTAAAGTGAGCTTTTTGGAAACAAGGCCTCCACTCCAACATACCTACCTACCTAACAAAATAGATGATGAGAGTAGTTCTGTGTCTAATATGCATTTTTTAATCCTTAAGTAATTAAAATAATCCATTTTAATTTAATAAAGATACCAGATTATCAGCTCAATATATATCTTTTGTTGCACTTTTCTTTGACTTAACTCTTTCCAATCATTGAACTTTCGAATCCAAGACAATGAACATTTATCGATTAAATGTTATATTATCTCTTTGTCGTCGAAATAGTATTAGTATTTGTCCGCCTTGGTAATACCAAATTTGTGTAGTTTATTTCTGCAACTCCGCTTAGAACTTTTAGATCGTGTATGGATAGTGCGTTATGCTTTCTATTGTTGAAAAGTTTCCTAGCATGTAGTAACTCTTGTTGCTTAGACATAAAAGTGTTAGTGCGTGTTGTAATCAGTTTATGATAGATTATAAAATTGTACAATATTGATATTTTTTTAAAAATTTATAGATACTGTCAATGTCCTATGTAATATTATTGACCTGCTAGATGAATCTAAAATGTTTGTTTTTTACCAATTTAAAGTGATTTTATTGCATACCATGACACCCATTATAGTATATCTCATAAACGAGAACAATGTGTGCGATATATATGCGATATTTTTTACTATAAGTAGTATTATATTGTACAAGTGATATACATTTCTGTATTTCTGTTGACAGACTAAAACAGTACTAAGCCAGACATCAGACGTGTACAACTTCTTTATTGAAATAAGAACACAAAAAGTCTTGAATCCAACAAACTTCTAAAGAAGTAAATTAAAATCGTAGTTGTTCCACCTTTGCGCGGATAACACCTACTTAACGCGCAGAGGCACTGGTACTTGTAGTTGGAGTCTGACTTCCGTCTGGTGATGCAACAAACATAAGCGTCTAACTTGCAGATATGATGAACACGAATTGCAGTTGCATGCTGCTAATTTGCAATAAAAAAGCAACAAGGAACGACATAAAAACAAAAAAGACGCATCAAATAAAATTTAATTGCAGCGATTCCATTTGCGATAGCACGCCGAGCGCAGCAATACGGAAGCTCAGGCGGCGCTGCAGTCTGGACTGAAACATTTTCAGTTCGTGGAAGTTGCAAACTTTTTTGGGTTATTTCTGGCATAACGACGACGAAGTGGCATTGCAATCATTTCGACTCGATGGCAAGAAATGCGGGGTGGACATAAATGGAATTTAACCTGAAGCCTAAAGTCTCTCAGCCGTGCAAAAAGTACACAATCTGCGAGATATTTCAAACTGGTTAAGATTGGTTGCAACACGACTTTCATTCGCCGCGGATTCTTGCCTTTTTTGGATGTTGAACGACAACTTCGTACTTACATAAAGACTCCTTTTTTAATTTATTTAACTAAGTAGCAACTACTCATGTGCTCGAGTGCCCGAGTGGTCATGCTGACTGCATTACAGGCACAATCTTTCTTTCACTGCGGCGAGTCAGATAATTTTTGTGAATTAAGGCTTGATTATGTGTTTTACGACTTGATGTTTGGAACACAACCAATCGGTATCGGTATGTGCAATATATCTACGTACACGTGTTTTTAGCTCTCAAATAATTTCGACAAACCTGACTTCTGCATCGACGCAAACGTCTGCATAGTATAGAAATGTCTACCTAGTGAAGCGACCACCAACCTGAGTTGCAGTTTTTAATGACTGCGCGAGTTTTATCGTACATCCTACAGGCTGCAATCAATGCCGTACCAGATCTAACAACGCTTCAAACCCGGGAATCGGTTGACAAACGCAATTTCCATTTGCATTTGAAACTGCACTTTGGCTACAAAGCTTAATTATTGCTTAATTGATTCTAAATTAAAAACGTCTCGTGCGGTAATCAATCGACCGTTATACATCCCGTCTTTACCGCTGAAGCTGATTACTTTTAATTTTCAAAGCATTGCACAATATTCACTTGATAAACAGTTTTCAATTAAGTGCTCAAACGTTTAATTAGCTACTGCAAATTATACAATAAAAACAAAACTAAACGAACTCTAGACTTTGATAGACTGCAATGAAATTCAGATAGACGTGGCGACCGCCAGCATCAATCAGAGAAGGAAACGGAATGAGCATACGAGTATAAAATATCGCAGAAAACAATTGCAAAAAATTAATTGATTTTCAATTTCAACCGCAATATAATTTCATTTTAATAAGTTTTTATTCCCCCCTCGAGGTTCGAACTCCAAGCACATAAAACTTACAAACTAAATGAATTCGTCTTTCACTGTGTGGTTAAGTAACGATAACAATAAAACAGAGACTGCACTAAAACGTTGGATAAGAGAAGTAAAAATTCATTTAATTTCATTTTATTTGATGAGCTTACAATTGCACTCATCATTCCATCAAACAATGGTTGCTTGGATTCAAACGATGGTACTTCAAACCAAGTTTTATAGTTTTCCGTACAAACTTGGCACGAAGTTTTCGACTCACATAAACTCACAATCCCTGTAAACTCTAAGGACGGCAATCATTTGTGGTGCGGTACAGCGGTAATGATAAAATTTTGTAAACAAAGACATTCAAATTTTCGTAAAAGAATCTGTTATGGGCACAACAGTAATATATATACCAGTAGTATACTCTCAGTGGGGGATTTGGCCTCAATAATTAGTCCACATCTGAATGTATTTGGTGCGTCTCTGTAGATGTCGTTCCATGTATGTCGTGTTTCAGCAACACCTTTATTTTCGACTATTCTTTTCCACATTTTCACTGAAACACCAGGTCTTCTGCTACCTCGTAGATTCCATGCCAACGCTTGCCTCTCTATGTAATCTTTCGGTTGTCTGAACGTATGGTCTATACACATCCACTTTCTCATTTTTATCTTATTTTCTACTGCTTTATAGTCTGGTCACTATATTTTCAGAGTTCTACGTAGACACAAAGTTTCTCCCCAAAACAAAGTTTCTCCCCAAAACAAAGTTTCTCTCCACCTGTCTGGAGTGCTTTCATGTTTAATATGTATAAGTATGTACATATATGCCTCGTCACACAGGGATCAATGGTAAAGAGTCTGCGGACAGTCTTGCGAAGTCAGACTCTGTCATACAACTGTGTGAACCGCAGTCATATTGTGGATTAAGATGGTCTACAACTAGACCTCTGATTGATAAATGGTTTTCAGGCTGAAGCTTTTAAATACCCCCGCGATATTTTCAGCATTTGCATTGGCTAGACACTCGCATTTATCAATACTTCCAGCTGGTTGTAACATGACCAATTTTCTTTCCACTATTACATGAAATTATAAAATCAAAACGCCTTTCTTAACTAATTGAGAATAATTTGTTCTACTCCACTCCACTCCACTTCACCTAAACTAATCTAAGTCCTTCCATTTTATTAGTAAAAACTTGTTAGAAAACAACTTATATTTTATTCTTACTTTACACTGCCTCTCTTTCCTCTCATAATAAATATAAATAAAATTGAATGGTTAAACCTTTCATATCGTTGAAGCGTTTTATGAGTTATAATTTTTAGATTCACCTTTCTGCGATATCATAAAAGGATTTATTTAAGCCCTACTATATCCACAATGATTTTAAGTGCCTCATATTGTAAAATAACGCATTTAGAGGATAAACAGTTTAGGATAAGATCTCGGGGACCTTAGTCAATATATAGCAGCTACAAAAAAATAATTGTGATGAACTAAAGAAAAGAAAATATTATATGTTTTTAAACCACATGGGGACTTAATATGATAGTACCAGAAATAGAAAATAGAAATAAGACAGATACATTGTTAGAACGAAATTTTTTTTTATTATAATCTAGAAGATAATTTCGTGACATTAATTTTTTAATATTGATATTCGGAATATGTCTACTGCAGCCACGAGTTACATGTTTCAATCGATGTCTAAATTTTGACTATAATAAATAATAAATGTGGCCGTATGGCGTCAATGTTGGCATAAACATTGGCTATCAATGCTTAAAGAGTCGGATGATTTATCAGCATGAACCAATGAGTAATATAGTACCATAAAAAATAATCGAGAGGCTTTAAATCGCTCAAACGAGGGGGCCAGTTAAGAGGACCACTTCTAGAAATAAAGTTCTTGCCGAATTGATTGTTGAGCGCGGTGTATGGCACGTTTCGCCGTCTTGTTGGAACCAAATGCTAAATAATATCGGTGTTTAACTAAATAATTTTTTTTTTGGAATTGCTGACAAAAATTCAGTTAGCATAGATCTAAACCGCCTGCAATTCACCGTAATGGCAGGTCGTACCTCATTTGAAAGGAAATAAGGACCGATGATGCCTCTAGCGAGTAAACCGCACCAAACTATCAATTTTAATGAATGTTCGCTCCATATATGGCAATTTTTGACGTAACCGTTTCCAACAGAAATGAGCTTCTTCACTAATAGACGAATTGCTGTATGAACTTCGCGAACAGATTTTTTTTGTGAAGTTAATTTCCACATTTTAGAAGCTTGAAACGATTCAGGATGAATTCTTAAACCTTTCCGAACTGAAATGTTAACATTCTCAGTTGTAAAATATAGTTATCGATATATTATCGATATCTCATTCTTTTTCGAAAAACGTAGAAATGTAAGCTTAATATTTTCACATATAAGAATTTTTAAATTATTTTTAAAGAATTCATGTAATCCGACATGATTATTATATTGAATTTTCTAATTACTTTGCATAGAGTGCTTGTAGTATACACAAATCGTGGCCAATATTCTCAACCCATACCAATGCCAACCATTAACAAAAGTTGAAAAGTTAAAGAAATCTGATATATCATTAATCACATTTGTCATGATTCGGTGCTCATGAAGTATATAAATAATATAGTCATGTGGAAGATAATGACAAGTGAGATTTAGACAAATGATAGAAATGTCCAGGCAAACCGGAGTCCAAATATAAAGGCTTCAACCATTTGTTGTTTTTTTTTAATTAGGGGTCAAACTAACCTAATTTGTTTAAATATTTTAAATATTTAAACACTCAAACAAGCAGTACACTCTATTTTATATGAAATTGTGAAAAAAGAATTCATTATTCTGGGATCCACTTACATCACATGTTCACAATCAATAGATTGGTAATCCAAAAATCTTCAAAATTCGACAAAGATAATCTGTTTTGGTGGTTTTGTTGCTGCGGTTCTCGTGTCATAATCTTAATATCATGAAGAAGTAACACCCATGACATTACACTACAAAAATTAATGTAGCAAACTATATTCCTAATATCAATTTATATTAAACTACAAGTACAACGCATAGAACCCACCAAATTTTAAACACAAACTCAAGCTGGAGACCACTGAGTTAACGTTGATAAAATCTTTATTAACCTTGATTAAATCTAGATTTCTGTTAAATTTCATTTATTTTTATTGGAAAATAATAAGGTTTTAATCCGCGTTGAAAATTTGACTACTTTCAGTGGTCAAGCATTGTATTACTGTATGATGAGAAAGTGACACTACGTAACTAGATATATGGATATCGAGTAACATACATCCAATTTTTATTCTTTAATGAAAAACATTCAGATACATTTATTTTATGTATTATTAACAGACTTGTTGGTTATTTTAATTTTAATTTGAAATAAAAACAAATCCTGTTCAATATTAGTGGATATTTAAATGTATCAATAACATGCTCCAATATATCAATCATCTTCAAAAGCAATCCTCAGGAAAGGGAATTAAAAACAACACTGTAAAAATGTACTGAAATATCACAAATACTGAAAATCCAAAAATAAACAATACATGTACATACAATATAATACCATCACTCTGTATTCATCAAATTTTTATATATAGAAATACAGCTGTTGTGTCAATCCTGCAATTGAGCCTTAGATTATTTGGAACCCTTTATGAAGAGAGCGTTTTAAAGAAAATTTTTAGTAGTTTCATTCCATAATATGATACGAATACCCACACACCATCCTTGTAAACTTGTCATAGTTGCTTTGTATTGATACAATGTGAAGTCATCCCTGTTGATTGCTCATCGCCTTATCATGCATATTCTTATGAGACGACGCATGTTTGTAGAAGTCGAGTTGGACGTATGTGAAGACAGATTTTATATAATAAAATTAATAAAATACTTGGGACTGAAATTGGACTCCAAGCTATCATTCTGGGCACAAATTCAACAAGCGACAAGCTAGACACTAAGGGCTACTGCTTCGTTAAGTAAAGTAATACCTAACGTTTGCGGCCCAGTGCTGAGCAAACAAAAATGGGTAATGTCAACAGTCAACTCTGTTCTATAAGGAAGTGAAATATGGACTGATTCGCTGAAAGTAGAACAGAAACGTAAGACATAAGCATCAGTACAACGAATGGCAGCTCTGATCGTTGCTTCAGCATAGCGTACGGCATCAAAAGGCAGCGGTGGTGCTCATCAGTGGCACATTAGCTATAGATCTAGCAGACAAAGAAAGGAAAATAAGGTACCAAATTAAACAGTAACAAAACACAACGTTAAATGATCTAGAAGTATAATGACACATCCAAGAACTGTGGCTACAAAGATGGAATGCAGAAACAAAATGAAAATGGACAGGAAGATTAATCCCAGATGTAACGAAATGGTCAGACAGAAAAACTGACGAAGTAAACTATTATCTGACCCAATTCGGTTTTGGTTATGCATATTTTCAAAAGTACCTTCTCTGTATTGGCAAAGCAAATGATCAGAAATGGAAATCATTACGGAGATGCAAACGAAGAGGACGCAAAACACACCATTCTATTCGATGAAATAAACGTCGAAGATATCACAACAAAGATGACGCTATCTGAAGAATACTGGTCCGCAATAGACCGATTCATTACAATCATACTTAACGGAAAAAAATGACTAATTTCGAAAAAGAGACAAACCTAAACGGAAGTGAGGCCAGGCTAACGAAAAAAAAAATTTTTTGATGGATAACCAACACAAGCACCCTATCCTGAAGTATTCCCGATAAAGTTCCAAGCAAACCGGGCCTACCACTATTGTGATGATATAGTGACGATGCGTTAGACAATTTTAAACCTCCTCTCTCCACAAAAAAAAAAAATCATTGTGTATACTACGTTCACGCCTAGTAATTCGCAGTTATCGCAGCATAAAATATTCGAAAAAATACACAAGGAAATTGAAACGATACGCAAAGCGTCATAAGAGCAGTAGTTGAAAAACCATTAAAAAAACTAATCCAGGGTGTAGATCTCCTCTCAGTACAAACTATTTCTCAAATTATAATTTATAACCTATTATAACGAGACTAGTAGTATTAAAGGGAAATATTTGGGTTCGAATTAAATCAATGCCGCAGTAAAAGACAAAGGAAAAGTCAACTGAGCATATCGAAAGTAAATATACAATCAGCTCAAAATCCAAAAAGTTACAAATAAAAACCCATTTCATCTATGTTCAAAACAAAGCTACTATACCTATATTCGATTAATGAAAAAGCTATGTGCTTATTTGAATACGGTCATTTGCAAAATGTCAAGTTCTCTGATGGAAAAAATTCCCAATGGCACCACACGTGAATGATTAAAATAATCGATTTTATTTTAAAAAGATCATATAAAAATAAAAATATTTCGGTGATCACAAAAAGTCAAACACCACAGATTATAATACCAGTCGTGGCTCATATAATGGTATGTCGCTCTTCGTTAGTGTTTTTGGATCGTGGCATCAAGATAAATGCGGATGACTATCGCGAAAGAATTCTGAATGATGTTCTACTGCTATTGGCAATCAAATATTTTGATAACAGACAACCGACATTTCAATATGATTCTAAATCGTTACACTAGTTTAGAAGTTACAGTGGTTTTGCTGATCTAAGTTTTATAATTTTCAAAACAACCGTTTAAAAAAATTTTCATGTTTTTTATATTAGCCAATATAAATTTCATTATTTCAGTAAACTTACTACAAACAAACAGGTAAACGTTTTCACCTTAGATGTTTTTCCCAAATTCCTTTTTTTCCCAATCCAAAATGGATATTTTTTAAAATCTGTCTTAGGAAATATTTGAAAAATTCTTCTTTTTGACAAAAAAGGAGAGAGAGTTGCAAGAAGATGTCTAAAGGAAAAATGCTGACCTATCTATTTGTAGTAAGTTTACTGAAGACACATAATTCGAATTTCTTAAAGCAAATAGAGATTATATGATAAATCTTTCATTCACACTATAAGATCTCAAACTTTAAATTTGAACAAGTCATTTTCAGTAACCTAATTATCTCTTAAAATAATAGATTTTAACATGTTATTACAATATATTTATTATCTCTAAGATACTTAACCTCAATTTTTAAATTGTAACATGTAATTTCAAAATATCTATTATATCTAAGACATCTCATAAGAAAAAAATTTTCTATTAAATAACCGATTTTATCTATCATAAATAAAATCTAATCAGATCTTAAAATAACAGATTTTTATTAACCCTACTTAGCCTCAATTTTTAAATTTCAACATCTTATTGCAATATATCTATTACCTCTAAGATATCTCTTAAGAAAAAATTTTCTATTAAGATTTTGAAACCTCGGTTTTTGAACTTTAACTTAGTTTTGACACAAACCATAATATATATATATAGTATCTTAAATAAAATTTTTTTTAGCCGTAAGATACCTTTGTTTTTTACTTTTAATAAATTGTTGTCAAAAACCCACATATCTCTTGAAATAAAAATTTTTTATTCACCCCATAAAAACTCAAATTTTGAAAGTTACCAAGTTATTTCCTGAAACCCATATATCTCTTAAAAAATAAAAAATTGTTATTAATAATTTTTATTATTTTATTATTATATTTCCAAAACCACTGATGATGGGTATTTGGCAATACTCGAAACAGCTATATGGTCGGCCAAAAATTCAATTAATTAAAATAATATAAAACAGAATTTTTGTTGTTGTAGTTCGGTACTTTTTAACAACCACTTTAATTATTTTAATATAATATTATTATAATTTACTAGATAGCCTCAATTTTTGAATTTTTTCAAATTATTTCCAGATATGTTAGCTCCAATCACTAATATATCCCTTCTGATTTAGTCCCAAGCCCCGATATCTTTCAAAAAGAAATTTTATTTAAGGCCTATAAAACCTTCGTTTTTTAATTTTAAGAAGTTATTGCCAGCGACCTATATGTGTAAGAGAAAAACAGTTTGCAATTTTAAGCCCATCAGACCCAGTTTAACCAAACACCATTACAAAATAAAGAAGAATATAGTGTCGCACAGTAAAATTAATGAAATCATTAAATCAGTTCACGATTTTAATTTTAAATAAATTAAAAAAAATTATTTTTGAAAATTTTCCATGAATAAAAATTACGTCATGTCCACCAAGAAATGAGTGCCTACCGCCTTATACAAAATATGAAATCCAATTTCATGCCCAAAGCAGACCGAAGACCGGTCATACGATCGTATGGGAAGACGCGGCTTACGAGTTAAATCTATTAAGCCATAAATTTAAACATACATAATGGATTGAATGAATTCTTATATTTTGTCTTCATTTTAAACGATTATTACTTTTTTAATCTGTGCATTTAAAAATGGCGGATAATGAATGAATGAAATGTAGCATTTTTAAAAGGTTGCTGCGTAAAGTCATAAGAGCGGATTTATTCACAGCAACAACGACGACCTCACTCAGGTAAAACACATAGCAACGTACAGAGTACGGCGAACATTGAAACATTGAACAACTTTATGGTCTTAAGTCCGTCCGTCCGTATAGTCAACATACGCAAGCCCGCCGCTCAACGCAAACAGCAAACAGCAAACAGCAAACAGAAAACAGGCACACCAGAACAATCAGAAGCAGCAAAACAAACAAATAAGACGAGCAGGTACCACAGCACAACCGGTGCCAGTGAGGAAAGACAAACAGACACACACTTGTGGGTGGGCTTAAAGCGCACTTTTCGATGTTTTACATATTCCAGCGAAATAAAATGAATTCAACCTCAACTCGAATGCTACAACTACAACAATGCAGTCAGTCAGTCAGTACTCATGTTGCGAACGGAGCGAGAAAATTCTTAAGTAAATGTGCAAAAATTTTTATTTTATCCAAGAAAAAAAGATTGTAAATTCTTCGCAGTCGGTAGGATTCGAACCTACGCTCCCAGAGGGAATCTGATTTCTAGTCAGACGCCTTAACCGCTCGGCCACGACTGCCACACCAGCCACATCAGCCACACTAGCCATACCAGCCACACTAGCCATACCAGCACATGCTTTAAATAATTTAAATAATTCGGCAGAAACGCAGCTATCTGCGCCCGTCATCAATCTATGTCCATTGTACTTCATTGTCGTTCATTGTTAACGTATTTATGCAACTCAAGTGGCTACTCGAAAAGCTATCAAAAAATAAACTCAAACAAAAGCCAAAAAACCAAAAACCAAAAAACCGAAAGACAAACAAGATAAAAGTATGTCCAAAGCAAATATATAAAAAACAAAAAATAAAAATAAATGAAAAAAAAAATGAAAAAAAATAAATAAAAAATTTAAATTGTTTAAAATCAGCGCGTTTGCTTTGTGCAAACGTTTTGCTTTCACCACTAGAGATAAGATATTTTAAAAAATATTTTATTTTTGTATTTCGTAGATACTTTAAGCTACCTCGGTGAACAAAAGTTTTTACGATTATTTGCACTTCATACAAAACGTATCGTGTTCATTGTGTTCACGTCTCACCCAGAGGTGTGCATAAATTAGTTTTTTATTTTCATAGATTGATGTGTGTGTCTAATTACGGCAATAATAAAATAATGTATGCTATCGAATACTGTGGATACGAGTCTTTCGGAGATACATTGCTTAGGTGTTAATGTAATGGATGTCTATCGCAATTGGCAGTTTTTATATTCGCAAGATACTCGCATGAGTGCAACATATTTCATTCAAGTGATAGATTTACTGCTCGATTTCATAGCTTGCAAACTGCTAAGTAATTTAATAACGAATAAATAAAAAGTGAACATAAATTTTAAAATTGTAATCATTTAATTTGTTGCTAATAAAAAAATTATGTTACATTATGTCGAATAGTCAATAAGACCTCGAGTTCAATATAAATTTCTTCTCTTCCTCTCCGTATGCTTTCATAGAACAGACTCAATCAAAATCTCATTTAATCATTATTATTAAGTTGATGAATTCCACACTGTACACTGAAGAGAACCACTGTAATCCCTATATTCCCCCTGCAGTGAAGGGATTAGAATGTTCCCGCGGAAGGCATGCCTGTCGTCAGAGACGACGAAAATTCCGGTACCACGCCGACACTTGTGTAAGAACTGTGCATGGTAGTAGGTGTTGTTCCAGCCTGCGATATTTGCCCAGATTTGGCAATATCTGGTACTAAGGGGGTCAGTGACCTGCAGCTTCGGCTGTGCTAACCAATTTAAGTTGGTTCCGTAGTGGTAGAATGTTCAGGTATTTCTTATCATTCGGTCGGGGTAAAGTTGCGCATTCTCTACCGGATGCTTAGAACCAAAGATCAGCAGAGGCTTAGTTGGGCCTTGCATCAAGACAAAGCTAAAGTTATGTCTTACACACATTTCTTCATTGGCAAAAAAAAAGAAAGAAAACAACAAGAAAGCAAAAAAAAAGCAGCAAGTCACAAACTGAGGTTGCAGCAACATGTTAACACAGAAGCTGTTAACATCATAACCCCGTATGGACAACAAAGACGACTTAAACGGTGAAATGTAGCTGACATGGCATTGCATTAGAATGTAAAGTAATTTGTGTAGAAAATTGCTTATTTATGTATGTATAGAATTTATCAGATTCAAGCTACTCGTTATTTGTAATGTAAATAGTTGTAGCAATAAAAAATAAAAAAAAAAAATTGGCACCGGCGGAATTCCTGGATTTCTAATGGAGTTTTCATCGATGCAATATACCGATGCGTTTGTGAAGAACACCATGATGTTAAGCCTACATGGCAGGAAATCACGTTAAATAATTCTGGACTTGTAATCCCTATATGAGTTTAGAGATTTTTTCACAATCTCATTTAATTGTTCTTACAAAGTAAGTGGATTCCATATTATGCTGGAAGTCTACTATGCATTCTATATACATTTAAAGATTTTCTTTCAATCCCATTTCCTCAATAAATTCCAGTGTCTAACATATTTTACTGAGTCATATCATATATAACATATGCCTCTGTCTGACACATGAGGGGGGTTTGTTTTTAGACCGTGTAAACTATTGTGACGACATAGTGACAATGCATTATATATAATTTTCATACTCTATTAGGAACTGAAAGAGTCTACAAAAGTTTTACATTGGTTTCTATTTTGTGCTATCTACGCCTTGAACTATTTGCCCATCTCCTGCGGAACTGTTCTTCTTCGGGTCATTGCTAGTCTGCCTCTGTGCCTAATCCCCTGGGGGTTTCAAGTAAGTGCAGAATGCGGGATATCTTTATAAGGCTTGCGCAATGTGTGTCCAATCCACCATACTTCTTTGTTCTTATCTTGCTGTTTACGTTTCTTTGATGCGTTATTCTCCATAACTCTTCATATGAAATCGTTTGAGGCCATCATATGCCTAATATGTTGCGCAGGCATCGATGGATAAATGATTGGAATCTTCTATGGATGTTAGAGTTAGCAAGCCAGGTTTCCGATCCATATAGGCCTACCATACAATGCATTAGATATTTTTAAACCTCCTTTTCGCATAAAGCCAAAATAAAAAAATAAAAAAACATACATAAGATGCCCACCTACGTATTCTTTCTGTTTATGCAACAGTATATAACAGGCTACCAAGCATTTTTTTCCGCTATAAGGTTTAATAAAACAGAATTAATCACAAATTTCATTAAATTATTATTACAAAGTAACAAATCTCACACCATACCTTGGACGTCAACTGTAGTTTGTACATGAATTTAGAGATTTTCTTTCAAACCAATTTCTGCAGTTAATTGTAGTGTCTAACCTACCTTACCGAATCTAAACTTATATTAAATGCACACCACCATTTTTCTTCCATTTATGTTTCAGCGTAGGGCAAGCTGCCTGCTCATGTATTCCACTGTCATTCTCCTCCTTGGTGTGGTTCCATATAACAGAATTTATCACAATATCATTAAATTATTATCATAAAGTGAATCCGACATCATACCCCGAAGGTCTATTGTAGCTCCTATATGAATTTAGAACTGTTCTTTTACTCCAGTTTCCACAAGCAATACTAGTGCCTAATTTTAGACTTACTGAGTCTTAACCTAAGTGTGCATCATATCCCAGTGTGGCGCAAGCCGTCTGCTCGTGTTTTGTGGTGCCACTCTCTTCTCTACATGATTTATAAGTTCCATTAGATAAGTTTCTAGTTTGGTGGCATGATAGACTCACCAACAATGCTACATCGAAATACATTTAATGATTTCAGTTATTCTTATTTAGTTGCAAATAATCTTTAAATTGTTTTTATGCGAAAATCTCTATAAGAAATTTCGAATTTAATAGTCCTGCTACATTTTAACAATACAGCCTTTTTTATTTCTCCATTTCTTTCTGAATAATTGAAAAGAAAAAAGAATAAATCTTTTATCTAAAATAAAATCTTTTTTAACATTGAGTGATATAAAAAGTATCTCATATTTTTTTGATACAGTTTAGAATAAAAGTTTTGTTGATTGAAAATCAGTTTTAATTAATTATATATGGGCATTATGATTCATCGGTGTAGAACTTCTGTGATTTATTGGCGAAAAACCAATTGTTTTTCAGTTGTTCTTTGATCGGCTAACTTTTTACCATTAAGGAAATTTAGCAAACACCAAAATAAATAAATAGCATTCAGGTATAGAAGGTCTTAGCTGTACGATGGATGCATTAAAACATTCCAACCAAGTTTCGTCAATTTTTTCTGTTGAGGCATATACATATATGCGTGCTTATAAGCTTAAATGTTATTAGGTGCCAGTTGATAATTCAAACAAAAAATTCGACATTTTGGACCACTACCATAATCAAAACATTCACAGTATTTGAAGATATGAGAAGCTCTTCAAACATCACAGACCCGTTTGGGTCTGTCTAGAACGAAGCAAATCAGAAAAAATTGTGGCGGTAATTTTAACATACATTTTTTAATTTTATATTCAGGATACTTTTTACATAGAACGTATAAATTACACCCTCTTCTTATGAATGAGTTATGAAAAAATTCAACCTGTAAAAGTCAAATCACCGATAACTTGTTCTAGTAATTAAGGACAGACACTACACCGTAAAGGAATTAATATTCAGCTAAATGAATTTTATTATACATTCGCCATCAACGTTAATGTGAACTGTAACCCAACATACACACCTATTTAATTTTATATTGCTTTCTTGGGTTATCGAACTATTTCCTTCAACTCGTTAACTTCCGTTCCACAGTTATAAAGAAAATAATCAGAATAAAAATGGATTATAATATATTATGTGTAAGATTCTTAAGTCTATAATGCGTAAATATTTCCAAGTTCATAAAAGTTTATATAATTTTCATTCGCGTGTAATGTACTGTCGGAGATGACAAAATATACACAAGTACATTCTAAATTTCGGCAAAATGCTTTTTTTTATTTGTCAAATCATGTCCATTAATTATAAATTACTAAAAAAACAATTTGCTATAAGTTTTTTACAATATACATTCTGAAAAATATTATATTCAGTTCAAGTTAATTATAATTCTCATTAAGTTTAAAAACTTATACATTTAAATGATCTGCAATAACAACATTAGGTTGTTTCCATATATTGGTTTAATTTTAATATAATTTGATTTGTAATTGTCATTTAGCATTTTGGGATTATACATTGGTTTCTTTTTCGGAATTAAGAATAAACTTTCATTTTAATTTATTCTTATTTTTCATTTAAACAAATTATTTTTTAAAAATATTTTTCATCCGATTAAGTCCATTCATTTTTATGCTATCAAATATTTCAAGTTCAAGACAGCAGGCTCAATCTAAAGACAAAAATGGTTCAAGTCCCTTGAAATAGAAAATCAATTTGAACAATTATAAAATATAGGAACAGTAAACCGGCTTTAATATATTTAGGAGTGAGTTTAGGTGGTAAGTGTTAAGTATTAAGAGTGTCTTTATGTCTTACAGTATTAAAAGTGGGCTTATCAATTGTTAAAAAATATTCTATGAAATATTAGAAAATAGTGTATGGAATGAATTGTTATTATTATTTCACCAAGATTTTTATTTCAAAATCAAGCAAAAAATCATACACCTATACTTTAACTCGTCCACATTACCGAGTCCAAATTTTAATATCATTTACCAGTTTACCAAACAACGTGCAGTAATAATCTCTCCCTTTTACAGTCTCATGATTTAAATTGATGGATGGTGTTGAAGAGGATGTCAGAATGAAATTAATTGATGTGTAAAAGTGCATTAGATGAAAGCAATGTCCAACCATATTTAACGTCATGTTAATTAGGTTGCAATATGAAACCTCACATATGGTATAATGATAACCAATACAAAACAACTATTAAAAAAAAATCATCGTAATTCATATATGTATATGCCGAGCTGGCATTGTATAGTTTAGTACTATTGTCGTATTGAAACGAATTTTAATATGAACTGAGACAGCTATTGAAGAATCACAGGTGGGTTTCCTAAAGAACAAATTATTTTCCAAATAAGTTACAAAAAGTCACATAAATAAAGTCACATACACGTTTGCCACTTGAAAATTTTTTCCTGTACCAAAATTGGTTTAAAAAGGTACCATTTCTGTAAAAAAAGGTCCAAAATTATTTTTTCGTTCTGTGTTTTTCATAGTGTTATAAATGAACAAAATATAAAATAGTGCAAAGTTGCATTTATAAAAAAAAATTAATTGGAAATATCCACAATAAAGTTGGGTCGTCAAATTTGTACCATTTTCTGAACATGAGTACCAAACGAAAAAAAAAGTACCAATTTTGGTACTAAAGTACCATAAGTGGCAACCGTGGTCACATAATTCTAAGATATATTTTATAATGTTCTCAATTTCTATAAAAAGAGTCTAAAAACCGCGTTTCTCAATTTTATCATATCCATTTAGTTGTAAGGCTTTTGGTGAGCCTTAGCTCCTTAGGGAAAACACTATCCGCTCATTGACTTAAAAGAGCTTAAAAATATAAGCGTTTTCTGTTTATTTATGGACATCTAAATTATTATCATTTAAAATATATCTCACAAATATCTGAAAATCTTTTTATCAGACATCAAAACAAACGATTTACTACAAAGAGTGAAATGCATACCATTGAGGTAGTAATGAAATCAATTTTGGGGGGGTTAAAAAGCCTTTGTGTTCTTTTAAGTAGAATAATGTATGAGGGGTGTTTCAGAAGTCAGTGACAACTTCGCAGAAAAATTTTCGAAACAAATACATATTTTTAGAGTAAATTATCAGACAATTTATACCATTTTCTTAAACTTAAAATTCTTTAATGAAATGCGTTGGGTAGTAACTATATCTAAATTTCAATATATACTATTTATTTTTAGTAACTATATAGAGAATAATTAATAATATATAATTATATCCATATTTTGCAAAGAAATCGTAAACAAATATATATATATATATTCTAAGTAAACCTTATGTCTGATCCTAACTGAAGCAACTGGAATCAAATCTTCACTAGAAGTTACAGTTTTTAATAATAATATATATTACTATAAAGACGGATTCTGATTTTTATCAGTTCCAGAGACATGTAAACGAAGACGTTACGAGAATTCTTAATACCACAGGTCCACTTCGAGGACTTCAGCGAGAGAAGCCACGTGATTAAATTGTGATGAACATATAATATTGGTTTCTAAATAAACTATGTACATCTAATCTATCTATGTATTCTATGTAATATGTTTACATACCGAAAAAATTTCAACTTTGAATGTTTAGTTAACATTAATACAACTGTATATCCAACTGTCATCCGATTATGGACTTTCCTATGAACGTATAATATTGGTTTCTAGATAATCTATGTACAACTAATCTATCTATGTAATCTATGTAAAATGTTTCTTTACATTGAAGCATATAGACGGAAAGTTTCTGAACTTCAATCTTGTCATGTCAACCAAAACGAAATGATTATATCTTATATACTAAGTATCAGCTTCAATGTGTGCTTTACAACACAAACATCACGACAAATTTAAGATGAAATTTCTTCTTAATGGGGGTTAAAGGATTTAAAAATACGTGACCGCTTACTATGCTGAAGGTGATACATACGTGAAAGTAAACCTGGTACATTTTGTTTCACATTACACCATTGCTAACTAAGCCCATCAAAATAATATTGAAATAGCCTTTTTATACTAGAAGAAAGCTTGAAAATATTTACTTCACACAATGAACTACTTTAAGCATTTCAACATAAACCAACCTCGTCATAATCCCATAAATTTACCACTGGAACCAGACACCGTAACAATAAAGAAGTCAGTTCTTTTTACAAAATTTTTATGCTCAAGAGAGCAATTTACCTAAATTCGAACAAACCGGCATTTATTGAATCAATTGGCTTTCGTCGGTTATGGGTAGGCAAACCAAAAATAACTGACCGGTGGAGAAGAAATTAATATGGCATATGAAACTTCGAAAAAGGAAGTTCTAAAAAGAAATTAGAATAATTGGTGTATCAATAAAATTATTACACTTTTTGTTAATTTATTTTAATGTGCTCTTTAACTATTACTATTTCTATTTTTGGAAAGAAAAGTGTTTAATACATAAAAAAGAAACTTTTTTGCGATAGAAAAAGAAGATCATTAGAATTGGAATACCTCAATGAATTATTGGTCAAGGCACCTTGACCAAGTTGAATAGTTAAAGGTACTCAAAAAACCCGTATTTCACATCGGTGCACCAGAAGGAGCTGTGCAGCAAATTAAACACTACCAGTTTTGCAGTTACCAAATACTATATGAAGACTATAATCACCATTAGATTTTCTTCAAGTTAATATTGGTTCAAACAATACTTCATCACTTGGAATACTGGTACATCTATGAATTTTTTTCTCTTCATTGTTCATTGTCTGGGAAGTAGATTAATATGCTACCTTATAAAATAAAAAATGTCTCAGGATAGAAGGAGAACGAATATCAAAGAGAAGTTTGCCTAAAAATTGAGTCCATTGAAAAAAAGAAAATAAAATATATCTAAAAAATAAAAAAATAATAGAAATCTAAGTATTGTCCAGTTAAGGACAGAAATATTCTATCACATAAACAACAATTATAGTCCAATACAAAGTAATAATTTCCACAAAACGAAAAACCCTACCTCTATCTGATTACTGAAATGCGATATCTGTCAGAAGTTTTTCACAGTCTGTGATAGCTGAGGTCTTCTTTAAATCTTCCTAAAATGTGCTTTTAGTGGGTTCAAGTCTCACACTGTGTTACCAATCTAATCGAAAAATTATAGAATTAGAATAAATAAATAAAAGTAAAACACCGATTATAAGCACATGAACTTATCAAGGAACCTAGAAAAGAATGAAGTGAAGGGGTGAAAAAAAATTTTTTTTTTCTAGAATTCTTTAATTTTTTTTATTTTATTCCATAAATTCTAAAATGTATCTGCTTAGTTTTTATTATAGATCAATATGAGTTTCTTTTTTGATTTAAGGGTGATTGGCACTGGGCTTTGAAGAAAACGTCTAGATGTAAAGAAAGCTAAGTAGATGTGGAATATACATTTTGTCGGAGCTTATAAACAAGTGAATTAAAAATGACGGTTTAAGCTTTAAAAAGAAAATCAACTTAATGGTAAATATGGTCAGTTACATATTCTGGAAATGTCTAATGGAGAGCGGAATAAAAATTTTATGACTAACTATGGTATTGAAGGACAATCGATCAGTAAACAAAAAAACTCTTATAAAGAAAAATTTTTATTTAATTATTTATATTTTTTTATTTATTTTATAAAATAAAATCATTGTTATGAATTTATATAGTTGCTTTGCCAAAAATATAGAAAACATTTAATATCAATAAAAAAAAAAACTCCTGCCAAATATTAAAAGTATTTTTGTGCTATTTTTAAGTAAATTAACTTTATGTTAATAAAAGTTAAAGTTAAGTTAAAGTTAATAAAAGATGGGAAGACTTAATCATATGCAGGCAACTGTATGCAATCTGGTCACGTTACGATAAAAGGAAATTCAAAATTCTCATTGAGATACCCCATAGATATATTGGTCTTTTGGTAGGTTTACTTACACGTCACTGTAAACAAGGGAACCATGCTAGAAGATTAGGTCTCCCCTTCAATTAAATCTGTCACAGCTGTGGGGAAGACGATGGGAGTGTCTCTCATCTACTATGTTTTTGCCCACCTTATGCACGGTGGCAACTTAATACTCTAAGAGCCCCTTTCTTGAGGACCTAGACAAATTACAGGACCTGTCAAAAGTTCTAGGTGGTTTTAAGCCATGAGTTTTTCCTATATATATACGGTAATACAATGGGTCAATAGGCCTAAGTGGATCCACAAGGGATTGCCGATATAATCTAACCTAAGTTAAAGTATCTCAGAAATGTTTAACTCTTCATATATGTATTTATTTTTCTAAAGAAAATTAAAATAACATTTTAATAAAACTTTGAAATAAATGAACAACGCATAAAGTATTGATAGTTTACTGTAGTTGTAAAATTTAGCGTAGAGTGCTCTGCTTGGATTGCTGTCATTTACAACAAAAACATAGAAATATAACGGCGGCAAGACACATGTTTTTATATTTCTATGTTTTTGGATTTACAGTAATAACGCATGCAATCCGTTGACGACCAACAAACAATAAAGCTTTTAACATAACACGAAAGAAATTATAGAGAAAATTTCTATCTGCAATTTTTTTTAATTATTTTCAATTGTTTTCTTTTTTTATAACAAAATATATAATAATATAAATAATATAAAAACAATAAATATAAGAGAATATAGAATTTATGTATGTATGTAATTAGAATATATAATTTTATAAAAAAAATATATAAATAATATCACCAAAATACACTTAGCACTTACTTGAACAAAAAGATGCCGTTTTGCTTATGTGATGCCCAAAATTAATATACTTTAATTATTAAATTTTTTTTTTTAATAATATTTTATATATTCTTAATTTCCAGACTCATGATAATGCTGAATTAGAAGATATTTAAATTTTTTTAACACGCAAACAAAACTGTTTCTTAATATTTTTTTTACTTCGACCACAAAATAAAAAAATATAGCAATTAAAAAAACATCGATGCGTTCAACACTCCACGGCAAAAATTTTCACAACACTCACTCATCGCATTACCGATACGTTTGCACTGCACTTGAAAAAGATCAAAACTAATTGTTTATAATTATCATTTAATGCAAAACAATCAAAAAGTGATATGCAATTTTACAATGAAAAACATACAAAAAAAAAATAATAAGCACAGAAACGATATGAATATGGAATGTACTTTTCAATACAATAAAAAACAATTTAACAGTTCTTCTCATCTAAGCATAATTATTTGTCATTAAAATTCAGTTTAAGTTTTACTTAAACTTGGAACGCAGGTTCCAAACTTATTTTGTTTACACTCCGTTTTCAGCAATAAAATTAGAGTACCACCCCCTCCCTACATTATCACAACTAATGTGTCACAACACAATATATATTAACATAAACAAAATGTCCCAATCGTACTTAACACGTACTCGTGTTATTTCAGCTCACCCCAGGGAACACTTTCGCCCACTTTAGGTGTTAGCTGTGTAGTTTAGAGTGCAGTTTAGTTAACAAAATTCTAAATATTTGTACTGCAGCAACAAATACACGGCATACGTGACACTTGTGTTGGTGCGAATATTAACATGCGATATTAGCAGTTAATTTTTAACCCAAATAAGCAAACATAAATATTTAAACAAATTAGCAATAAAATTTTATTATTGAACTGAAATATATTTTATTTGCAAGCACTTCTGAAGTTAAATAAAATTGGGTGAATATAACACTAAAAACATACATACATATAACATATGTAATTAAGTTCTATTGGTGATTGAATAGTTTAAGTGTAATAAAGAAAAATTGATTACACAGTTATATTATTTATGAACTTCGTCTATTCACAAATTTAATGTACAAAATCTTTCCACTGGTACCTGTTTCTCGCTATAGAACGTAGCTGAGTAAAGGTCTTCTTCGTTTCATTGGCTATTGTTCTTCGCTAGGTTAAATTATGTCGCGGTTCTGGGTTTCCTGTCACAATTGAATGGCCCAGCCATCCATACTTGCGCTTTATAATTTATTTTCCGGTTTTAACTGACTTTCTGATAGTTCTTTCTGTAGTTCTTGGGGGCCATACCATATTTGTATAATGCCTCGCAAACATATGTTAAAGAAAATTTGAATCTTTTGAACAGCCCATCTTGTCAATGCCCATGTCTCGCAGCCTTATAGCAGTAAAGACTTAACACAGGCGCTGAATATTCTAATTTTAGTCTATGCTTTGACATTATAGCTCTCCAAACTTTACTTAGCATTACAAATGCGCCTAAAGCCTTGCTATTTAGTGTTATTCGGTTATCCACATCTGTGAGACTATCACCAGCACTGTTTACAAATGCTTGCCATGTACTCGAATTGCTGCTTTTTTTCGATTTTTCTTCATTCAACAAGAAAACACAAAAGTTATGAGAATAGAGGTTATAACAATAAGTCCAAAAAGTAAAAAATGTGCAAGACATAGAATGTATATATAGTTTCTACTACCTTGGAGTAAGAGTTATGAGAATATGAGTTTTGGGTGATAAAAAAGAATCCTCTGATTTTTAGTACATTTTTGAACAAAAATTTTCTTTATTAAAAATTAATTTTAATCAAGTTTATATTGGCTATTATTATTTATGACCTTTTCAATTTTTTCGGGTAGCTTTATAATTCTGGGAAGTGTTGCCAGATCTAATTCGGGTAGTAATATGCTAGATCGAGAACAGAATTAACTAATTAAACAAATTCACAAAAAAAAAGACCAAAAAATGATTAGTTATTAAAACACACCATCTCTTTTAAATGAAATCCATAAAAACCAAGACAACAATGGTGACCCAAAAACAGCTGGAGACGCAAATGAGTTTATAAAAATACGTTTTATTTCCAGGGCCCCATATGGCCCACTGGAGACATCACATTTCAGGGGTGACCTAGAGAAACATATAAAACTAATATAGAAAGTAAGCAAATCATCATGTAGGAAATATGATTGCCATATAAAATAGTGTTTATAACCTTAAGCATTGTTAGCTGTCACGTGATATTTTATAGGAAAAATTTGACATTTTCGACCACTATCTTATTCAAAAAATCTTCTCATTTTCTAACTGCGCGTTTATGAGATAGTAACAGGGCACGAATTGTAGATCCATCCATATGAGCTTAAAACTAAACTGCTCTGACAATAACAATAGTTGTTGCGATATAAACACTTGGACACAAACGGTTGCTTGTTTTTTCGGAAAACTGCATTTGAGACAACAACGCCACAGAGTGACTTAGAATGCTCAAATTTAAATGATATAGCACTACTAAAGAAAACCAACTTCTATTGGAGGATAATTGAATAGCAAGGTACTATAAGCACCACGACCTTGACTTAAATGTCATGTTCGTCTCTTGAACCAACTCTCTGAAACTGATTTAACAATTTTTAAACATCACTCTCATGACCTCGCGATAGAAGTCTGCTTAGAACAAGACAAAGAAAAATTGTGACTATGACTTTAACGTGTATTTTTAAATTTTAATTTTAAGACATAAGATGTACAAAAAACACACACTTTTTAAGTATGAACTGTGGAAAGATTTTAACCTTTAAAAGTTAAATGACAGGTGACTGCATTGGTCTTAAAAGTTATACATATAAATAAGGTGCTATAATGATACTAGGTTGTTTCCATATATTCTCTTAATTTTAATATGATTTGGTTTGCAATTGTAATTTAAATTTAAAAATTTAGTTAAATATGGATTGATTTCCTTTTTTGAATTAAGAATAAACTCTCATTTTTAATTATTGTAAACTTATTCTTAATTCTCAGTATAACAAATTATTTTTTAAAAATACAGTTCTTATTGAATGAAGTTCATCCCTTTTTAGGCCATCAAAAGTTCCAAGTTCAAGTGTTTTAAGCTCATAATTGAATAACGTAGACGGTCTTTAGTCTAGTTTATGTCCGACATACAATTAAACTCCATTAGCTAAAAGTGCTAAAAATAAAAGTAAACAAATACATTTCAGTGGTACTTCCCATGGTATCTATCTAGAATTATAATTACAAGTATAGGAATTCAATAGGACATTATTAATATTGAAGCTTAAAATTGAAGTTATGATGTGAAGATATGTGGATTCAATAGATGGCGCTACAACTCTTAACATGTTCTTTTTCGCTTTTGTGAAGTGATAAACGTAAATCGGAAACGAAAAATTTTACATTTTGGTGCAGTGGGTTGGCTACTAATACCATACGATGAATCACCACTGGAAAAAGGATCAAATTTATGCGGACAATCTTTAGACTCTGAACTTTTTATAAACTAATTTTTGGCAAGCTATAACCAAGGTTTTGCTAGCTATATGCCGACAATTCTTCGGATATTACTACAAAAGAATCCAGTAGTGCCAGACGTCATACGGAAGACATTTGACAGATGTTATGTTTCGCAAGGTTTACATAAAACAAAGTTCAAATACATAGAAATAAAAATTTGATCAAACATTTACTTTCGGGACCTTGAAATAGCTAATATAGAATATTGTAATATGCACATACATATACCATAAACACAGTTTGTAAAATGTGAAAATAGATTTAGATAGGTAAGTAGGTAAAGAAGAGAAGGATCGAATCCTTCTTAATGAGTTAGGAAAGTCGTTTTAATTCCACATTTCTCGTGATTATGGGTAGAAGGATAGACATATTAGCACCAGCCGGACGAATTAATGTATACAAGTATTTGACCAATACTAATGTTGGATATATCGTTGAGTATGTTAGAGGATGGAACGCCCCATGGCTTAAGCCTGGTTCTGGACAATCTTAACTGTATCTATGTTTATGGTATCTCGTGTTTCTGCTCTTGGAGCGCTGGTACACATGAACTACAGTAGATTTGATAGGGCAACCCAAGCCCAGCGACATCCCATCCTAAAGAAAAAATTAAATGTGTTATACGCTTTTTGTATTCTATCGTATATGAATTAATTGGTACTAGATTACATATACAGTTTTTATAAGTGCAATCAATGTATTATATACACACTTCGAAAACTCGATATCTAGAGATTAAAGCTGTATTAACATTTTATACAGTGATAAAAGTTACTCAAAATAAATAAATCTACTTAAAATCGCGCCATTATCAGTTATAAACGTTCTATCGCAGTATACGGGTATCCATACCCGTATATACACGTATACTTAGTTAAATCTACTAATGAATAGAGAATACCAATTTTTTCCTGATGAGTACAATTTAGCTTTTAAGTAACATGTAAAATGTATTGGCGATGTCATCCCTTACTATTTTATAAACTTACAACAGTATATATAGAGAACCCCCCGTACTCGCCGTTTTGGTGGTGGGTGACTAAACATGCGTATTTTGATATCCATTTCAAGAATTCCAACGATTGATCAGGCTACATGCACTGACTTGGTGACGACTATTCTGCTTAAACCCAGGTATTTTGAATTCCTTTTTAAAGACTCCAACGTCTAATCAGCTTTGACTCAGGTATTTCCGAATCCATTTCAAGGACTCCAATAAGTTATCGGGCTACTATACTTGTAAATAAAGAAGAGAAATAGAAGAGAAAAACAAAAAATAAAATATGGTATTAAAGTATAAAGAGTTCTCCATACTTTTGCTCTTCCCTATCCTTTCTAACCTTCTAAATCCCAGCAGTCTTAAGTGTCTCTGTACGGTAATACATTATTGTATGTATCTGAAAATTCAAGTTTGCTTAATACGTATCATTTGAAGAAGAACATATTCCATATTATTGGGACCTTGAAGTGGCGGGCAAGGTTTCGAAAAACATTTTTACGACATCGACTCTCTAACAAATCGCTCGTTTACATCCTTTATAAAATGCAACACTTGTCTGCATTCACATCCCCATCCTCATCCACATCCACATCCACATCGAAAATCCAGAACATAAAAACACTAATAAAATTAAACTGCAAATCCGTCCGAAACCGAAATTGGCTGCGATGAAAATACTTTTTGCCCATAAAACACATAATATGTACTTTTTGGCATAAAATCTCAAAGGAGAAAAACTTTTGAAAAAAAAGATTGCCAAAGTCAAGCAGTAAAAAATCTTCTCTGCAATTTGTACAAATTTATGTATACAGTTTCTGTACGCGTTTATATGCGCTTGCTTGTGTGTGTGTGTGTGTGTGTTTGTTGAGTGTCGACAGAATGCCAAATGCTCTTTGCAAATTCCAGTGGCAGTTTTAAATTTAAATTTCAACATTATTTCGCATTCAACTGCACAACGCCGCGCTGCGCCGCATAAGCATTTTTTCTCCACATCAAAACAAATATACAAACACCTCAATATATGTATGCATGCATGAGTATGTCTGCATGTATTCATATAAATATTTGTATGTTTGCAGTGTGCGCTTTCGTACAAAGCTATAAGCGATAAGCTGCTAGCCAAATGTAATTGTTGGCGTTTGTGGAATGTTGAGGGGAAAGAATGGTGATTTTAGTTTACTACACTGTGTATAAAGTGTTGTTATTGTAGTTGTTGTTGCAATTTTATATTTTTGCTTGGCTTTTATTGCCATTTCGTTTCGTTTCTACTTTTTATTTATTTTTCTTTGTTTTAAATTTTTTTTTGTTTTTTTTGATACAACGTAGCAAAACAGTTTTGTATATTGTGCGCCATTTGTCAAGTTTTTTTCCGATATTGTTGTTGCTTTTTATTATAATTGTATTTGTTGTTGCTTTTAGTTTTTGCCTTTATTTTCTTTTACTGTTTTTGTTCACAATCCAACAACGTTATGGCTTGTATAAATCGCGTGTTGTCGTTGCTTTTTTCTTTCATTATTTTTCTCTCTATTCTGTGTATATTTTTTGTGCTCATTTTATTTTACATTTTGCTTTTGTTTTTGTGTTTGTATTTTTGTTTTTATTATCTTCTTGTTTTTATATTATTGCTTCTAGCTCTTTAGTTTCTTTCCCTTCTCACCGCACTGCAATGACTCTGACTCTATCAACATTTATTCTCTCGAGCGTTCGTTACCATCGTGTATTTTAGCTTTTTTATTACTTGACTTCAGTATAATATTACTTAGCCGACTTTTCCTCATGCCCCAACGACGGCAGCGTCGCTGCTACATGCCGCTGCTTCGCTAGAACCATTCAAACGTTTTGGCTTTTCACATCATTGCCTGAATTGCTGCCAGCATACGAATTTGCAATTTTCTACTCTGTAAATTTATTCGTTTTCTCTCGATTCCCTTATTTGGTACGTTGTGTTATGCTTGTTCGTTTGGGTGGACGAGCAGGCACGTACATGGTTGGCTTCGTGTGGAGGAAACCGAAAATGTTTGGATAGAAAAAAAACGTATCTTATTAGTAGTGTTGTTGCGTGTCAACTCCTATTTTGACAAAATGACAGTAATATTATTCAACGAAAAATTTAAGCCAGCCAAGTCTGACATATTTTAGATTTTCTGTCATTTGCGAATTTAGCACATAAATTTAATGCTACCTACATAGGTACCTAAATTTCCCATTATTTTGTCTGATAACGTAAACTAGAAAAAGTCACAAGTCAAAAATCTCTTAGTCCATAATTTCAGGTATTACCTGGTTTTTGGAAAATGTTTTAAACATGGAACTGTGAAAAGAAATCCAATTTCGCGTTGAGTTTAAAATGACTAATGAGTCACAAGTCAAAAATGTCTTAGTCCATAATTTCAGGTATTACCTGGTTTTTGGAAAATGTTTTAAACATGGAACTGTGAAAAGAAATCCAATTTCGCATTGAGTTTAAAATGATTACTTAAGTATAGAAAGTACACTGAGACACTGAGTCAAAAATATCTCGTAGTCCATAATTTTAGGTATTATCTGGGTTTTGGAATATGTTTTAAAAATGATTCTGTGAAAAGAAATCCAATTTCGCGTTGAGTTTAAAATGACTACTTCAGTATAGAAAGTACATTGAGACAACCAATAAACATCCTGTTTGGTACCTCAAACCACTGGTACCTCTAAAACTAACATTAAAGTAAAAAAACTCATAAGAGTCAAGTCACCAATACTAGTAATATACCTAAATCAACCAATAATCATTGACAGTGTTCCTAACCAATATTATAGAAGATGTGCTGAGAAAAAAAAAAGCAAAAAATATAATATAAAAAATTTTTATTGTAAGGACCTAAAAGCTATCATCCCAATTCGGACACCTATTTGAATAGGTGACATCCCAAATATGTGCATATCTTGAAACAATAACTATCTGCTAGTAATTACCAAAATCATACGGTGCTAGGATCGGGAAATATAGTACTGAACAAATTTTAAAATTTTTTTTATTTAAGGGAACAAAAAAACTCATACAATCCCAAGATAGAAGAGTATACTGGTGAACAAGTTTCTACAATCCCTGAAGACGCAATGAAGTTGTTCTATTTTTTAGCAGTATAACCTACCATGTTATCATAATGTAGAGACTCAACTCCTTTTTTAACTAATCTCTCACGAAATTTTCAAAAACTTGTGGTAAACAGATTTTACTATACCATTTAGTCAATACCATCTGTCCAGTCTTTAATAAAAATAACTACAAGTTTTGCACTCGTGAAATAAATTGATTTGATTTCTATTATTGCTAATTGCTGTTGTCTAGCTTTAACGAGTAGATTAGTTGCATTCGGGTTCCATACCGATGACCGTTGATTTGTTTCTCGGTTATACTGGTAGAACTTGTGTTGGACCAACTATTTTTAAATTTTTAACGAAAATATTGAGCGAAACACACACTCACCTCTCTTTTATTTTTAGTTAAAACCCACAGTACTGATATCTTTGTGCATCCAAGATGATTGTTTATTATTACCGGCAAGTAAATCTTGGATCTTTATTAAGTTGGAATCTTGCCTGAATCTTACCTTTTATTCTCAATCGGAGACTTTAGATGCCTTCTACGAAATTTATCTTCCACACAAAAATGTGCGGTTTGGATCCACTTTAAGAAGGTCACAGGCAGTGTTGTGTTCTATCTATATACTATTTGACTTTTAAGGTTATTTAAAGAATAATAAATCAAATCTCTTGCTGCAATGGCTAACTGGGGATTAGTACTAACTCTGTGTCATTAAGCGTTTTATTCTTTTCATTTATATATCATTGACATTACCAATGAGTATGCCTATATTTCTACAAAAAGGTGTATTATCTTTTACTATTACCATACTTGCTATCATATAATTTGTATTAACAATCTGAGCTATTAGAACTTCTCGTAGAAGTTCAATATAGTTCTACTTGATGAAATAAACTTACGTTCAGCACAACTCATACAGGGTATTAAATTTTCATGAATCTAATCCAAAAATCTTGATGAAACATGAATATTATTGCCACAGTACGCCACAAATACAAATATTTTTAATCAAAACATCTCAAAAAAAAATTATAAATCATCAAAGAAAGTTCATCTCGGCTTCACCAAAACTAAAGTATCCTCCACAATTGACATCGTGAGCATAATTGGCGTAAAACATATACATAATATAATGATGTGTTGAATAAAACCGTTTTACACAATTATGCAAGTGCCACCTGGGCCATTACAATTCTCGTGCTTCCCTCCCTTACCCTTAACTTTGCTACTGCTCACCATGCAGATGAACTATAAGATTTATTGAGTTAGTATTGAAGAGTAGGATTAGTGTAGCACCCGTAACCGATATGCTATTGTAAAATACCATTAAAGACCTTGTGAGAATAGAACGCTTAAGGAAAGTAGTATTTAGTTAACTTGGGAATGACAGATGAACATAATTTTAATTAAATGCTTATAACAAACTCCTACCATTATACCTATGACGGCTTCGTACCAGATCGATACTAAGAAAACCTAAAAGGGTTAAAATAAAATGCATTGCAGTCGGGTATTACAATTGAGAACCTGTTGTCGATTTAAAATATATATGAATATGTAACGAGACGATTTTCTAAACTGCTCTTTAGACCTTTAGATAAGATAAGGTTATATCGGCGACCTGATATTACTAGAACTTTTGGTCCATAATTTCATTTATTTAAATTATTTTCACACTCTATCTTTATAAAGAGTAAAGTAATAAAGGAAAATTATTTTTAAAGATATATGAAGAACTTTTTCAAATTATATTTGTTATCAGCATATGTACTAAAAATAAACTTCCTCATATATAAAAGATACAAAATTTTAAGTACCTTAACATATATGTAAAATAAAGAAAAACTCAGCTTACAATTAAGACGCAACACAAAATATGTTAAAAATTGTATTTTATGGGTGGGCGTAGCCAGAAAGTCAGACAGTTCGATCACATTTTTAAATAACTTTTTATAAAAACCTAAAGAGAAAAAAAATATTATTCAAATTAAAAAAGCAATGATATCACGCTCAATATCGGTTATCTCAATATCCCTTACATCAATCACCATAGAAAAACAAGCAAATGAAAAATCTGCAATGTGAATAAATCATATTTGGGGGCACATAACCCAATAGATCCTTCTTTCATTATAAAATATTACTGCTGGTAAACTTGAAGGCAGTAAAGTGGCCAGGGTTGGGGCTTGTGGTAGTTTATTAGACCCGCCCTGTAGGCTTCTGACTTAACAACATTTGTTCATTTTCCATTTCTAGATTTAATAAATTATATATTGTTGGTAAATACATAATGTAAAATAATTAATTCGAATATTGAAGTTTAGTTGAAAGAAAAAATAAAAAAAATGTTAAGCTTTCTTCCGCAAACACCATAAAATCACACTTAATTTGACATTTCAAAATGGTTTGTTATTTTTACTTTCTTTTCCCGTAAAAATAAAACAAAGTCAATATTTCTTACATGAAAAAACTTAAATACATTACTATTTATGTATGTAACAACTATAACAATAACCACATTCCCAACTGGAATAACTAACCCATATGTCACCAGCTCAACGATAATTGTTATTGCACATTGTGGTGTCCGCAATGGCTATAATGCATTGTTGTCGCTTCTGCTAAACTTTGTTACTGACAAAGAGATGAAAAAATGTTTGTTATTAGATACATCAAAACTTTTTAAATATTAAAATAAGTTATAAATTATGTCATAAATTAAAAATATCGCACAGCACATGAATTGAAATGAGTTTACATTAATTATTGAGGAAACCCCTTCACTCCACTCGACCAAGTAGTACATGCTCAACTAGCAAATCTTTACATTAAAATAAGCAAAACTCAAAGTGCCAGCTAACCACAACTAAATTGTACAAAATAAAAACCACAACACGATGAAAAATAAATAACAAATAAAAAGAATTATGCCATGAAATCTATTTTGAATAGACAAGAGTGCTAAAAAAATAAAATAAAAATAAAAAGTTTCAGTAATTTTAAAAACCTCACTCATTTCTTTTTATTTATGGGTTATACCTGCCTACAATGTAGAAGCTTAATGTAAAAGACTGTGGATAATTAAACAGTTATAGTCTAACATTGAATATATTCTTCCGCTTAGAAGTGCAGCAAAAAACAATGTCTCTTTTCAAAATCTTTACTTTGTACACACAACACCAATTCTCTTGTCTCTAACAGACTAGTTATGAACTGTCTAATCAGCTCTAAATATATATTCATATATATTTTTAAAGTTAAAAATTTGAAAAAAAAATTATTGTTAAAAAAAATGCATAGCCTAAGTAAAGAAGTGCCAATAAGAGATAACAATAAGAGATACCAGAATTGTATAAACCTATCAAAAGAAAGACTTAGAAATATCACAGGAATCCTAACAAGGCACTTTAAACTAAAATACCACCTTACGAGACTGGGTATACATACGGATGCAAACTATAGATTTTCTGAAGAGAATGAGGAGTCGACCACAAATGTGCTGTTAGAATGCCCTGCGCTAATGCACTTACGAAATAGGTTCCTGGAAGTATATATTCTTGCGGAAGAAGCAATAAAACTCTGTAAAGTAGATTCTGTACTACTTTTTATTGATGCGCCAGGGTTTAGAGACCTACTCTAACCCAAGAAGGGGGCACAATAGACCCGATGATCGCAATGCCACATCCCCTAACAATAATAATAATAATAATGAAGTACCAGGTAACAGCTCTAAATACCAAAGAGAAGAATAATTTCGCAGAAAAACATTTTAGAACTTATGTTGAAAAAAACAGAATTTATAGTTAAAAAATGTGTGGAGTAGAACTAGAACATAAAATATAAATCCCCCAATCGTTGATGTGAAATACATTTGTGGAATGGTTCGTGGGTCCTATGGGTTTGTACCATAACAGATTAAATAGTGTATCTAACGTACAATATATACATCGAATGGAAAACGACTATATCAGACCTTATCCTCCATACATTTTTCGTAGACTAACATATTTGAGCTATGGCCGTTCTACAAATATTTTTTAAGGGTACAATCAACTAGGAACACCTTTCTCAATGTGTTAATTCCACATTGGAGTACAAAAAAAATACAACATCACGCAAGGCTATTATTTGATTATAGAGCTTGTTAGATAACATTCATTAAATGTTTTACCAAAATCGATCATTTTTATATATGTTATCTCCTTGATACAATAAATTTCGGATCCTTTGTGAACTTTATGTATACACCAATATCTGTTTATATTAACATTACAAATAAGACAACATTTTCAATTTATTCTATGGTATATATAGATATATATTTTCTGTGTTATATAAACATTTGACTTCCAATATTGATTTGATCTAAACCATTATAGCTATAAGCAAATTTTCAAATTCGTTATTTGATAATAATACAATCTTATATTCTATCATATTTATCTTTAACCTATAAATCTTATTTATTCTTATTATTTATTAAATACTTTAAATTTATTTCCAAATTCTTTATTCTTAAAATATTTAAAAAAATCATCGTTGTTTACCAAAAACATTTCTTCTTTAACGAAGAACCTCAATACTCCCATTATTAACTATCTATCTAAATCAAATCCTATTTGAAAATCACAAATTACTCTATCTATAACTATCTTGCGATTTGAATAGAAAATACTGTGTCCGAATTCGATGGTTTCGATCGCAGTGTCAAGAACCATGCCTATGGTTTTTGTAGGGTGATAATTTATAGTGATAAAGGCATCACGATGTGTGACATATTAACCAAAAAATTTAGCATTGCTAGGAATCATCTATCGTATACATGTAATTATGTCAGTGCGACTCCTGGTTGTACTTCCAACTGATATTACCGATGAAAGGCAATTGCTTTGACACCACATCGGTAATTTAAAATATTCAGACCGACATATTCAAAACAATTTTGACCGATGAGTATAGAAAATGTTTCGTAAGTTTGAAAAAGACAGTATAGGTATATATATATTAAATAAATATAAATACAGGCATTCTGCTTTCTTCTATTTTAAAACTTGTCACAATAGACTAACACAATAACAATGTGTTACTTTAAATAAGTAAATAAATGCTTTAATAATGCACTTTAAATTTATAAAGCATAATTTTTGTATAAAAACTAAATAAATGGTGAACAAATTGTGATTGTGACCAAACAAATGTCCGATATTAATATGATGAAATATATATTATAATGAATTTGATAAGGCGTAGCACATACCGTACATTCCAATCAGCCTAAATATTTTACTAATTCAGAAAATGATGTTAAAACTATATACATAAAATATTAATATCTGGTATCAGTCCGGATGAATCAAGAAGTGTCGAGAGCTACTAGTCAAAATTTTATAAAAATCCGATATTGAGTTGAAAAGTATTGATGGTTCTGGTGATAATACTTAACTCTGAATTAAGTATATTTAACTTAACTCTTTTGTAAGTATATTTAAGATGAAATATAAACTATTTAAAATAGAAAATGTGTAGGAATTAAAGAATTACAAAAAAAAATTGGATAATTCCAGATACCCATTAGTGAGCAGAGAATATTATGCTTTCAATTTTCACAGAGTAAATTGTTACTCATTACCAAATTACTGAGCTTCGTTTGAATACTTTTATTGTTTTGTTTGATATAAACAGATTTGGACATAGGAAATTTGTTCCAGAAGGTGAAAGTTTAGACACGAAATATTATCTGGGTATTCTACAACGATTATGCGCAGAACTCTACAGGTTCGGCGGCAATTTTGATAGTCAAACAATTCATTTTTGTAGTACTATATAGCACTATCACACAAAGCCATCATGGTACGTAAGTTGTGGACCAGAAAATGCATCTGTGGAATTGTTCTTCGATTGTAATAGCCTGATTTTGATCTCTGCGTCTTCTAGCTATACCACATACCACAAAATTAATTTGTATTGATATTATCTTGTATGAAAAATTGACAGCGCTGTGTTGACTGGAGGTGCAACTATATTAAATAAACTATAATAAAATGTAAAAAAAATTATATAAAAAAAATTTCAGACAAGTCTTATCGGATCTGGGATAGAATGCTTTTTATTTTGACGTGGTTTTTGTACTGAAAAACTGCTTGCTCTTTTTATAAATATTGCGGACTGGGCAAATATATCAAAAGAATGATATCTTCTTCCTTTCTAACCTTCAATAGATAGTTTCTAGATTTATTTAGTTCACATAATGTACACACAAATTATAAATAAATATTATTCAAATGATTTTAACTTAAGCCATTGCAAATAAGGTACGAGTATCTATCGTACCGAAAACATTTCAGATACTTTTTCGCTATAAAATAGGAGGTAACAAATGGCAATTTGCCAGCACGTGGTAATTGTTTACCTTCAAATATTTGCTTTCAGATAACAGCAAAATATTTGCTTTATTTTGATAATTTTATTTACAATTTAATAAATAAATTTAAAAAAAATTTCGAGTGTAAATATATATTTTTTAAGGGAGTTGGAAAAAGATAACCACAGCAAATAAAGCCTGCTAGACATTTCATTTTATAGCATTATAGCGCCTACAAAAGGTAATAAATTACCGAAATAGATTAAATATTTGAAATTGATATATGAAAAATTAATTACTACTTGAATACATCAACTATTGAGAAATAGCTCAGATAACTGATAACCCATATATTAAATGGAAAAAAAACGTTGCTATTATCAAAATTTAATTATTTTTATAATCTAAAAAATGGCAAGTTCTTAATGATTAATGATTATTTTAGAGAATTTCCTATTAATTCAGAAAACATAATTTTTTTACTGTGTAGAAGTTTATACAGCAAAAAAATGGGTCATATTTGAACAGGTGAACTACATAATAGACTTCAAACTAGTGCTAGACAATATTGACTTAGTTTTATTAAGACAATAATTGGAAGGCATTTATATTAACATAGATGTATCTGCATATAAAAATATTGAATTCTATTTTCCAATAAAACATCAATTGTTACTGAATAATAAACAATAACATTTTTTTATATTGAAATAATATGTATAATAATGTATGTATAATAATACAGAACTGCAAAAGCCCATAAAGTAGTTTTAGCCTTACTAAATGAATGACAGTGAGCAGTTTCCGGATGAGGAAAAGTACTCAATTATAAAGGAAGTTGAATGCAGGTAGTTACTTTAGAAATATTAAGAAACTATGACATCACACTTACTTCTCGTTACTTTTACTTTTCCAAAATATTTAGACCTCAATGATATAATCTTATATCATTGAGGTCACCATATTTTAAGTATATATCACCATATTTTAAGTTCCAGTGTATTAAATTCTGGATCATTAAATTTTAGTGCAGTACTTTATCAAAAAATTTTAGTAAAATGTTCAAACTTCAGTGATACAGTCTTCTTACTGACTACAGCCTTTCTGATGTTTCAGAATATTCTATATTTTTCTGGCTTAGTATCCTAATTAATCTCGTTTGAATTTTAACAAAATCAAAATCTAATACCTACTACTTTATATACATTGTAGAAAAAATGTTCCTTACTGAAAATTAATTTTAATAAAGTTTATACTGGCCTTCCTTATACTTCCTGAACTTTTGCCATTTACTTGCCATTTCATAATTTCATCGATGTATATCACTATTTATCGTCCAAAAACTTGCCGAAGTGATATATGGGTACCAAAGAAAACAAATACTCTTGACATCAGCATGATATATCCAAATAAAAAGCGAAATATTTCAGTATGTATCCAGAAATAAGCATCCTCTATTATTTTTATATTTTGTGCTATAAAATATTGTAATTATCTTAGTCTAAAAATGATTATCAATTGCAAACACAATAAAGCCAAAATATTTGGGTAAATATTTATTACCAAATTAATATTACAAAACTCAAATCATAACATTCAAGTCAAATATGGCTTTGGGTCAGTTGGCTAACGAACACTGACTCTGAGCTTCAAATTTGGCAGGGTTCAAGTTCAACTCTTTGTACTAACAGTCTTGAACTTAATAGGTCCATTTTCCTGAAAGCCCTCTGTTAACCGATGAGTTTATAAATTTCATGGTATGAAAGATCATAATTTGACAACATTTCTTTAGTAACATATGTATGCCAAAGAGAACTGCCATCGAAGGGAACATTAGATTAGTCTCTGGTTTACCATTTTATAATATAGATCATTTAACAATCAGTAAACAAAAAAAAAGATAACGAGAATTCACAAATAACTGTGAATAGTCACTATATGGTCTGTCATTTAGGCTGCAGATGTGATAAACAAATTATTTTTAATTTTTTTTAACATGAAGATATGATATAAACCGTTTCTAATAAGCCAAGCGATTATCAATTTCTAAGCAAGAAACTGAAGATATGGATGTGGATGTATTTAACACAATTGTGTGACCAGCCACACAACTCTCTATTTTGTCCTTGTTCTTCGAAGAATTTTCCGTACATGAGATTTTACATTTTGATAATATAAACTGTCCATCAATATGGTGAGATTGTTCACCACTCTATTTTTGTTCTCGGGCGTCTTTATGTTGACAATTCTCAAACTGCTGAAGCTTAACAGATAAGTATGTCTCAAACCTATTACAAGTCATGTACAGAATTTAGTGGAATCTAGAATCTAGTAATGTTAGATATGTTATGGAAGACACGAATGCTATTACCTTTCAAATATAGTGGCCGCATTTTAACGAATGTAGATACATCCACACCACAAAGTGGATACCCTTTTTGTAGGAAATACTAAAGTACTTAAACCTGGCATTCTAAATATGTTAATATCAAAGGAAGTTTATTACAATATTTACTCTGATCCTAGAAATCTACTTAGATCTATTGGCTTAATCTGTAGCTCCATATAATTTAAAAAACAAAGTACTTACTTTCTAACTGCATTAAAACCACGGAATAAAAATATATTAATATAAGAGTATTAACTAATTGCACTTGGAACATAATAAAAATGAAAAATTTTTCTATGAAAAACCTTTCTATAAACATTCTCTATGTTAAAAAAATCCATAAAAATGATTTACTAGCGCATTTAATTAAAAAAAATAAAAATGCTTTAGTTGCCGAAATTTATTATTTGGCAATTGTAGTGTAGAATTTATTATTCGCGCTGTACATTTCGTGCATATACAGCGCCCAATAATACTCAAGACAACATGGTTGTGTTGTAAATTTGTTTTTGTTTTGCACATAGTTTTTTGCATTTGCCTTGTTGATTTTTGTTTTATGTGAAGAAGAAAATAGCTCAAATGTATTCTTTACAAAGCGACAAAGAAAAGTAACGAGTAATAGAAAGAATAATAACAACAGCAATGACAATGTCGGTAAATATGAAAAAGAAATGAAGAAAAAGGCCTACGGCTGGGAAATTTCTAAAGAAAACTATTAGGTGAACATTTTTATTATTAAAAAAATACTTGAAAAAGGCAAAGGCAAGAAATAATTTCATGTGATAATTTTGTAAGAATTTTAAAAATATTACAAAACAAATTCTCAATTAAACTTAATTCACGAAGCTAAGTACTTTAAGGTCATAAATTATCATTTTGAACTGTTTCGAATTCTGAAACTATTACGATTGGATTAGAATCTATTCGATATTCTAGAATGGGATTTCCCAATTTTTAATTGGAAAGCACATAACAAACTTTTATTATCAACACTTCAACTGAAAACGTATTTTAAACTTCAAAGAAAGAAGAGGAAAAAAAACGAAAAATAAAATTTTTGTTCATTACGAAATATCCGACATGAAAGAAATATGAAGAATCGCAGCTTTTGTTATTTGCTGGCATGTTATTCGACTAATTTCGATCCCCTCTAGCGGCAATATAACTTTTATTTGAGTTCCGCCCACAGAGTGTAGCCGCGTTCCCCGTTCGAACGAACTCCTATGTGTCCATCGTCAGTAGTATCAGCAAAACGAATGCAGTGTGAACGCATTCGAATTCGATGAAACTACAGCACATACCAAAGTACCGCACAATACACCACACTAACCAAACTAAGAGCATTACACCAACAAGAAAGCAAGAAGCAATCCATCCAATGCTGCGGCTACGCAGTCAACAACCAGCAACCAGCAAACAGCAGCCGCCAGACAGGCTAACAACAAATAAAACAGGTAAAGGCTAGAAGACAACCACAAAAGAATTGGCTCAGTTGTTTTTAGCATCGATGAACGACAATGACCATAAATGAACGAACAGACGGACAGGCAGAGTGAGCGGACAGACAGACAACTAAGCAAACGGAACATATCACTGCGTACGATTAAGCGCAACACAGCCGATGCTCGAACTCTTGCTCGTACCCAAACGAAGCATAGCAAAGCGAAGCGAGGCAAAAGGCAGCCAACACCGAACTCATCATTTACATCTCCAAATACAGAACAGAACGTAATAACGAACACGTCGCCCTTCTGGCCTGGCCTGGCCTAGCATGGTTTGGCCTCATTTGGCATCCAATGAAGCCTCAAAACTGCTGTTAGCATGTTTGTTCGTTCTTCACTGTTCAAAATGGCAAATTGCCATGCAAACAGGGGATATGGGGGAGCCAACAAAGTGGCAGCGTACATGAAACGAAAATTCGTTTTGCGTGGTTCGCATAATGTTAAGTGGCAGTAGTGGCAATAGTGGCAGTAGTTGTTGCTCTTAGTTGCTGCGCCCCTCAGCACTTCAACCATAAAACCATTCGCATTAGGCATCGCTAAGTTGGGTTCAGTTCGCGTTGCTTCCAGCGTCTTTCCGCGCGGAGTTTGCTATCCATCGTGAATTACGTGTTCCCAAAGATTCGGCGTGAATCTCGTTTATTTCGCTGCCAAAGAAAAAACTCTAGTCGGAATACGTGTGATTATGATGGAGTGAGTTTGTATGGATATTGGGAAGCGGAAAGATTGAAAAACAAGACGCATTTGCGTTACTTGTATTTGCACATGTTTTTTTGATTAGGTTCCTGTCGTTGTTGTAGCCTTCCTCGAAAGAAACTAAAGAACCCAGTGCACGAGTAACAAGAACTCGTAATGATCCTAATTGAAAAGTTGGAGAATGTTGTCGGCTTATCAATTCAGTCTGTCTTCTCGGAAGAAATGTTATTGATAATGAAGCAGTTGGTTTTATTACATGACTAATTAAGAACGCTCTGCAGAACAGTCGATATGTTAATTAGTTCAGCTGAAATCCTTGTCTTAGTTGCAGTAATGTTCCAGATATACTTGTTAATGTATTACGTAAAGTGCCAGAGAAGTTTTGCGTCCAAATATAATATGTAACAGGAAATAGTTTCCTTTACAATGGTTGATCTACTTAAAATGGTTTTGAAAATGGAGACAGAAAAATTTTGCTGTACTTAAGTTAGACAGAGGTTACGAAAAATTACAGGGGTCTGACATAGCTTAATTGTGGTCAATCAAGATAAAATTTGTCACCAATGCGGCCACAGTGAAAAACACCGAAAATGTCATTAAAAAGTGTAGGTTGATTATTGAGTAAAATTCAAACAACTTACAGAGATAGTCGGTATTTTAGTTGATCATAATTGCAAAAAATTCCTTGGAGATAAACACACGGTGATAGCTAAATGAGCTGCTTACAATAATAAGAGATGTAGTTATGCGAAGGACAGCCACTTTGACATTAATTCAATAACGATATCCGAGAATTGAAGGACGAAAAAGGTTCTAAGTCGTTTCGTAGTCTACCTCAGTGCGGCCACTTGAACAATGCGCTGTCCCAACGTTCCCCCGATGCGCACGCTACGGGCCACGTAGGCTAAATTTGAACATTAAAATACACATTCCATTAAACGGTCATCCTTAAAGCCCGGCAATTCGCCACAAACGACTTTAAAGCCTCGATTCACAGAAAAAAAGGTTATTTTGTCTTTGATAGGATTAGAAGGAAATTGTCTAATATGAACTGCCTTAGCTTGGTCCTCTACTGCTTAAAACTCGATCATTCAAACGAAACATTCAGGAAAAAGTGACCAGAATTGGCCAACAGAAAAGAAGTTACGTTTCATTATGACAATGCCAGGCTACACACAATTTTGATGTGTCAGATAAAAATCCTCTGACTATCATTTGTATTTAACCGACCGGAGAGTCCATAAATAATAATGATTAATATATACTTAATTGAAACTATTGCTACTTGAAAATGATTTTTAATAAAGAAAATTTTTGTTTAAGAATGTACCAAAAAACTACTGATACTTTTTATACTACCTATTATATATATATATGTATGTATATATTACGACCCCTGTATTCGTTTTACTACACATTAAGTATTTTTACACTTACACATTTTTGAGATTTTCCAAATGTTAATTATCGAAACTGAAATTTCCACAAAATTTTCTCGTACCACATCTGTTGAAATTTTAAATAGATGGTTCGCGTTTTTAAAATCTCTCCGAAAATATTACCGAAAAAATTTTACTGAAGAAAGAAAATAAAAAAAACAAAACAGAATAAAAACTCAAACGATAAAAAACTCGACAAATTAGTGTTGACAGTTCACACTTCTGAGGAAAAAAATTGTGAAATGTGGGAGAATGACAAGGATTGATGTCGCCCCAGAAAATAAAAATTTAACGCTTTGCCCACTGTTTGTAGAGTATTTGAAATGGTTCCACCCATTAGAATATTAAAGACAAGAAAAAAATTATATTTCATTTCTTTGAGTTGTGTATGCCACAACTCATGCCCGACAGAAGAAGATGAAGTTTATTACTTTTAATTGAGTTTTGGAGTTAATAGATATTACTAGGGTAACTGCCTATAAATATTTTAGAGATAATCTATTGTTTATTATTTAATAAATATTTTTTCTATAGAAAACTTGATGATATGATCAACTTATTTGATATGATCAACTTATTTGTTATGATCAACTTACATCATATAAAACTCAGTTGAAATTTTTACTCGGAGAGATAGAGACAACTTCAACGAAATAGATGTAAGTTATGAAAAGTCCAAAAACATAATTCGATCAAAAATTAAGCATAATTCGTTGATATTGACTTAGATGCAGTAAAAGATATCAAATAATATTGAGTACAAATAAGTAATCATCCTTTATCATTTAGATTAGTGTCTAAACTAAACATAGAACAATATTAACTCACCTAATACGACCCTTACTTAAGTACGGATATAGGATCTAAATACACAGAACTAGTGCTTGTGCTTTGTTATAAGAGTTCAAATTTCTTCAAAGAGTATTATAATGAAGTTGCTCAAATGCACACCCTCTGACTTGATATACAGAATCAAATTAAAGGTATCTTAATATCTATGTAAGCATGACACCGGACGATAGGACCCTGTGGTGTCTCCTGCAGCGTATGTATACGAACTCTCGAAGAAAGCACATCAGAACACCTGTTGTGTCTATGCCCAGCCAGAAGTAGGCTTGGATTTTTGGGTGCCCCCTTTTTTAATACACTCGGCGGTATCTCCTGTATTAGCATTAAACAGACTCTCGTATTTGTAAATGATTCTGACTAAGTTTATTCGACCTTCTTCTAACCACTATTACGATTCAAAACGGTTTTCTTAGCTAATTGAGGAGGATTCATTCCTCTCTTCACTTCAACAAACTATATATCAATTATAATAAGACTCTTCGAACAGACTCTACGAAAGATGCAATAGTAGGCATTATATTACTGTCAAAAGAATTTGAGAGTTCTTGTAAATTATATAAAAGCAAAACATGCAATGTAGAAATTTTGAATTCACTAAACCACACCAATATCTCATTTATAGTAACCCGATAAAATATCGTTGAACCTATAGCCATATGAAATAGACATTTTACTTAAGTACCCACATATAAAACGTATGAAGCGCTGTTTAAAGTTAACAATAAGCTATTTCATATGATTAAACAATACTGTATATATACTAATGATGTACAATATTTTTTTATGTCACGAAAGCTCCAAATGATAATAGACGAAACCAAAAAAAAAAATTATGGAAGCCGAACCGATTAAAGTACGGTTGCATATTAAAGATATTAGAAGGCCTTGATTTCGAAATATTGATCCAACGGTCTGTTGTAATTAAGTTATAAAAAAATAAATTTATGAAATGTGATTGAAGCTACTATATATATCTGAAAAATCTACATTAAAGATATAGTAAATAATTAATCATTAATAGTAGCAGCATTGCAAAGTATACTGAAATAGTGACAAAGCCCTAACAAAGATACTTTCTTGTATTAGTAAGGAACTACCGACACAAATCACTTAAAGAGATTATATAAATTTGTTAAGATGTTTGTTAAGCAGCGAAGTAAATATCACCGCACCATAAAGTCCACACGTTCTTTATCAGCTCGACTAGGTGAATCTACGTTACCATATTCACTTGCTAATCAGTCAACCTATGAGACAAATCAAATTTTTAGTTTCCTGCCTATCACCTAATTGAAACAAATATTTACTAAAATTTTGGTTTTCGATTCTGTAGAAACTGATACTGTTCAAAATCGGCTGATTATAACTCATTCTCATAAAGTTAAAATTAGAAAGTAATACGTATTTATTACTAAAAAAGATGTTTGGTAGAAATTTAGAGTGTTATAAATATGAATATAATTTAATATCCTTCATCAATTTCCATCAAACCGGTTTAAATTTAGATATAGCTATCAATACCAACTGGCGTTTTAAATACATATATTGGTTAGAACAACTACTTCACTTGTTATATGATTTAAATAAAATTTAGATATTAAGGATTACAATTTATACACATGTCATCATGAAAAAAATGGAGCGTCCAAATTCCATCTAAATTTATTTATACATATGGACCATATAAGATGAAAATGCTTGTATTTTGCAATGCAAATAAAATATTTTAAATATATATTAATATATTAGATTTATTCTTTAAAAGGGTATATCTATTTTTTCCCCCTTAAAAGTATTACTCTTACAATTTGTACTTCAGGTAATTAAACAAAACAGTAATGTGTTCATTCCTCTTGTTTTGGAAATCTTATATGAAAGTGCATTGTCACCATCATCAATGAGTTTGACAGGTCACAGCGAACCGTAGGCATATTTACCGACCATTTGTCTCCCACTCATAACTTTGCGCCATCTTTACATTAAGGATATTCTTCAATAGAATGTTCTTCAATACAATTCAGCTACCTTGATTTTACCTTATTTGAACTCTTGCAGTACGCAAGATAATATAAGTCTATTATTGAAGTAAACAAATAATTTCTATGAAGTTACTAGTACGTGACTAACACAATTTATATTAATATATCGAAGTAAAGTTACTCCATTAATTTAATTAATAAAACTGTAATTATAATATACTATATATTTCAAAATACCTATCCAATTCGAGGTAATCAAAATCCTTCAAAATTAAAAACAGGTTGACTTCGTATCACTTCGGGTGCTACTAAATATATTATAAAATGTATTATAAATAACAAATTATTTTTAATTTCTAAAAAAAATTAATAAAACACTTTATTTATGACTTCATATCGCTAGTCATCTAGACCTTCCACAAAGATGTGAACATCTTCTACAGCGATTTCTACCAACGGTTACCGAATTAAATACCTTTCTAGCTAGAGTATTCCCTTTCATACGCAAGACATGACCATGCCAGCATAGACTCTAAATTTGTATGTTGTAATGTCAATATCACGGTATAGCTAATTTAATTCATCGTTCAATCTTATTCGATACTCGTGGCCAACGCATAAGAGATTATAGATCTTCCAAGAATTATACTCTTCAAAGTTTCTAACGCGTTCTCATCACTGTTAGTGATTGTTCAAGCTCCTGCACCATAAAGCAAGAGAGGCGTAAGTTTTTTTTGCCCAGACAGGGTTTTATTTTTTATTCACCTTCCTGACCCGAAATAACCCGGGACCTGAAATAATAAATGGGAAAATGTCGTCTCCACCTGAAGTTACGTTTCTAATTACAATCTGTTTGGATCAAAGCCAGGAGCAAAATCCTCGGAACTCATGTCCGCATTTACTATTGTGATACTAATAATGAAAACATTCTCCCATTTTTTTAAAAAGTGAAATTTCTACTGAAGATTATGCAGTATCTTGATTTTATCCTTCTGAACATATTTTCTTTCGAAAGCATGGTTTTCTATTTTTGGTTCTTCTTGTGATTTGCATATCGCAGTCAGACTTTCTGTTTTTAAATTATGTTGTAGGAGCATGTCTTACCACCAGTCTAATATGACATACGGATTTATTTAAAACATGTTTAATGTGTTAATACTGAACAATACTAAGTTTTCCAGTTTCAAGTCACGATATCCAAAATTGTTATTATTAAATATCTATTGATACTAATTTTTTTATAGTTATCTATTCAACAAAAAAGCTTTAAATACAATAAAAATCTCCACATTGCTTGTATAAGAGTACATTAGCATAATAAATATGTCTTATAGTTCCGATGCTATATGACCGATAAATCTATGTTGAGGCTAGTTGAGTTGAGTCAGTGCACCTGAGCACTTTTACTCTCTATAAACTGCGAGGTTTCTACAAAACCCCTCTTTGCGCCTTGACTGGATTATTGTTTATCACTTCATTAGACTAAGCAATAATTGACCTCAGATCTGCATATCTCCCCGAGGAGCCTGTAACCATTCTGAGATTTGATAACGCGGTGTTAGTAAGTCTGTCAGATTTCGCAAATAATTTCAGGGCTCTATCCTTTATGTATTTTTGGATGGGATCAATCTTGAGGTCCCTGAGTATGTCATTCGTCCTAATGTACCAAGGAACTTTGAAAAGTCTTCTCAGAGCCTGACTTTGTGCAATTTCTAACTGGTGAATAGTAGTGTTTGAAGCTTTGCTAAACGCTACACAACCATATAGAAGTGACGGACAAATTATTTGGTTATATATCAGTTTCCTGTTCTTAGCATTGAGGTTTTCATTTCTAAATAGCGGTTGGAGGTAATGAAGAATTTTGGCGTAGCTAATCCTTTTCAGTTGAACATGTTTATTGTAATTTACGAAAGAAAACGAAAAATGTATAAATTCTATTTCGGCTTACACCATCGTATTTTTTGAATGTATCTTATCATTGGTAATTATGTTCACTTGGTGTGTATTTTGTTTAAAAATAACGCAAATTTCACTTAATGGAGTTGGGGAGGGAATACTATTCGTAAACAGAAAAATAATATGATAAAAATGGCCTTGAAATCCAGGATGTTTCCAAGAAGATTCATTACTTTGATAGTCAATTTTAACCACTTGGCACGTGTTGTTTATTGTTATAAAGAATATCTCCGTAGAAAACAGATAATGAAGTAACAAATAGAATATGTCAAAAAAATTTGGAATATACTCGTATTATCTGTATAAAACTTTGGGGATTCATTTAACATGAGTGTTAAAAATTTTTTTGCCGTAATCTGATCTTTAATAGTGTTAATTAAGACTTTCTTTCGACAAAATTTTTCCAGAATATTTTTTAAATGAGTACATTTTTCCCATCAAAGAAGATAAATTAAATTGGTACATGATTACTTTCACACCATTATTTTATGATTAACGATGAAAGATAATTACACATAACTAAACAGATTGATTAGTTTTCACTAATATACTCATAATTTAATACTAATAGAAGTTCACTTTTTGGCGAAGATACCATAAATTACAGGTGTTTACACTTGCTAAATCAGGCGTTAAATGAATTTATCTGATATACATATGTAACTTAAACAAAAAGTATGATGTAAGCGTCGCTTTATAGTCAAGAAGCCTCGATAAAAGAGCACATAATTAATATCAAAAACAACCGGGACTGTAAAACTCCGTTTTTACAGGAAGTTTTAAGAGGCAGGGCATATGGCATGTAGATATCATACTAACTTAATCGGAACTCTTGCATGTATTTAATGGTTTAAATGATTTAGAATGAAAAGGGATCCTTCATTTTTTAGAAAATGCAATAATGTGCAGAAGACTTCTTATTAGAGAATTTATTACACTTTACAGGCGACAGATGGTCCTTATAATTATGTATTATTTCTTATAATAAATATATTTTAATTTTTAAAAAAGTGAACTTTTCAGCTTACTGTACAGCTTATTCGAATACCGCTAAATATACACATATCATAAGTGGTGTTTGTAAACATCGATTGGATTAGACATCCGTTTATATTGTACATTTTTTGATAGTAAGTATCAGGATTTGAACACTATCAAATTTTAACAATGGACACTTGTGTTAATCACGCGACTCACACCATCTTCTAGGTTTATTCGTAAACCAATAGCGGGTATTAAAGTTATAACAGGAAGTTTTAAAATTTCCTTATCTACTTACTCAAAACCTTTATAATTCCAGATTTGAGCACCGTCTGATGGAATCAACTGTACATACTGCTTGGAATTATTTGCATTTCGCTTATAGTGTAATATTATTTTCTGTTAAGACATTGTTTTATGTGATATTGACATGAACGTATCTCTCTTAAATAGATTTATTGCGATTTGTTTTTGTCTAATATTGCTTGCATAATCATTCATCTAAACTTGCCAAACGGTCTCCTTTCTTAAAAACTGTGAAACAATACTATATTAGAGGAATAAGAATCCTTAATGAGAAGTTATTTATACCTACATTTCTGATGTCTACATGAAAGCTACGAAACTTACCCTAAAAATACTACGTGTTGATCTCCTTAGTGCAGAAAGTTTGTAATTTATTACCTTCATTTCTCTAGTCTTAGTTAATTGTCGTTATTGTCATTATCCTTAATAATATATATATGTATATAAATACATAAATACATTTATATACATGATTTATATACATGATCTTAATTTTATCTAAAAATTTATTCTATATAGAAATTATTCTATATCTCACCGCAGCTAATCCTAATGATTCTACACGAATCGTAGTCATCTTAACTTTATTTTTTCACATTGTACTGGATAGTTTACACCATAATTCGGAGACATTTTCCAAAAATCAGTTAACTGGTTTTCTATTTAAAATATCTAAAGTCATACACATCTAAATAGCCAAACACATCTTAAAAGATTAATGCAGATGTGTCATCTTCAGACTTAAATTTCATCTCAGGCATATGATCTCTTATTGGCTTTTACGCACAATGGTCTAAAAAATCACACTTCGTTATAGGTACGCTAAGTGATCCTTAACCTCTGAGTTTTCTTTATACGGTAATACAACGGGCCAATAGGACCAAGTATATATATAGTTCTCTAGGATCATTAACATAACTTAACTTAACGAAGGTGTTCAATTATTCTATAGAAATCTATTGACAAATTATATCTTTAATAACAAACTTTATTGAGATTGAACATTTTTGTGGAGGTTTTCTATAGAAACTTTTCTAATTTATATTATTCCTTGTTTCTAATGCACCTAGGAAGCACTTTCTTCATACTTATTTCTATTTTGAATTTTTAGTGCGATAATAATAGTACTATAGTTTACAAATCGTTTATCATTGAGATATTAAAGCATCAGCGAGTAAACTCAATTGTTAAGGGTGAGATTTTTGATTTTTGGTGTTGTTAGCTAGCACTTTTACATTTGTTTTTATATTTTTTTAACGTGTGATGTGTGGATTTCTAATTGATGACGTGATTTGTACGCAGTGCCACATTTTTTTGATGTTTAATTTTTTTAATAATTTTTAGGATAATTTTATCCTTTTTTTTACTCTTTGACTCATTTATTGTAAGAAGGTATATCTTAACAAAAGACATAATTTTCTTTTCTTTGGTTTATTATTATTATTATTATCTCATGGTGTATTTACAGTACATTGGGTAAAGACACCGCTCTTACTAAGAGCATAGGGCGATTTAGTTTAAATTAAATATTTAATGCTAACTCTAGGTCTTTTAGTTCGAATAATTTTACTTTCTTTCTTTCTTTATTATATTTCTTTCTTTATTGTTAGAAGGATTTTTTCTTAACAGAACAAAACTTAATTTTTTTTTCTTTAATTTAGTTTGAATCACGTATACCATATAAATATATATCATTAAATTTTTACTCTAGGTTTTTATACCGGATACCTTTAATTTATTTTTTTCATTTATTAAATAAAATTTTGGATAAGTTTTCAATATTATTTTACTTGAATTTATTTTTTGCCTTTTTTATTGTTAGAAGAAATTTATTTTAATAAAACAAAATTTAAATTTTCTTTTCCTTGGTTAAGTTTAAATCAAATATCTGATACTTACATTTTTAGTGTAGATTTTTATGTCCAGATAATTTACCTATTTGTTTCCAACAGAATATTGTAACGCAGGAATAGACAGATATTCTATTATTATATTATTCTATTCTATACAGATACAGCCAAACTTTCATAACTCGAAGTGCCATTATGCAAAGAAAAGGTTCGAGTTATGGAGACTTCGATTTAGAGAATTTTTTTATTTTATTTTTTTTTTTTATTTCTAAAAGAAATTTTAAGATATTTATTTATTTAAAATCAAACACAGCACAGAAGTTATAGTGAAGTACAATATTTTGAAATTAGAGCTTGGAATTATATTTTTCTACTTATTTTCAGTAAAAAGAGATTTCAATTTATTCAAAGCCTTATAGTGATCATCAGTTGAGTATCATTCATTTGCAAACAAAAATTCAGAATTATGAATAATTTTTCTACTTCAAACTTGGAACGTTGATGAACAATTTCATCCATCGAACCCTCATCATCACTTTCCGTAGCGTTTAAAATTGTATCCACTAATTCAGAGCTATAAAGCTCTGAAAAAAGCTTGATGCACAAATTTCATTGTCAAACTCAATATAATCATTAAGAGTAACATTGAAAGTTGGATTGGACTACATTACCACCTCAACAAAATGGGTCTTCCGAAGAGATAAAAGCATAGGAGGCATCCAACCACATTCTATGTGACTGCCCAGCCTTAATCTGGGCCAAAAGGAGGTCAATAAGTCGGGAACTGCTCTCACATTTCGACATTAGGAGGTCCTCAACGGTCGACAATTTAGTCTTTATTCGGAAGGCGGAATATCTTCTGTTCGGTTAGGGTCTGTTGTAGCACAAAAGATCAATCATGGTCGCAGTGCTCTGCTCAAGTGGAAACTAGTACCCCGTTCATTTTTATTATTATTAACATTGGAAGTTATTTTATTTACTTTTAACCACGCTTCATAATTCTGTTCCATCAATTCAAGGTCTTCATCAATGTTATTCAAGAAAACTAAAAAAATGTCGTCCTGCCAGCGACTGCCATTTGCACATAGAAGCAAAAATTAAACATTTGGTTTGGAAAAAGGGATTTCCCCTAACAACAAAATGGATTCATACTTAAAACAAAAATTCAATTTATAGAATGCACTTTCCCATATTCCTATTGGAGAACATGACATTATTTTTATTTGAGTCATAGAGCAATTCGAGTTATAGAAAATCGAGTTATGGAAGCAGAATTGTATGAAATTTGCGCTCTAAAACCCTGTTGCACTCTTTTTAGTTCGAGTTATAGAAATTTCGAGTTATGGAAGTTTGACTGTATTTATTAAATCATTTTAAGGATCTTTTAAATTTTCTTTTGAAATTTGACATTTTTTTTGCTTTTTTATTGTTAGAAAAAAGTTTTCTTAAAATTAAATTTTCCTTAGTTTAGTGTAAATCAAAAATATCTAATACTTACATTTTTAATCTGGATTTTTTGGTCCGAATACTTTAATTATATCTTCTCAACAGAATATTGTAATCCGGGAATAGACAGATATTCACTAAAATTTTTGCCTAAATTTAAAGAAATGCCTTCACCTTCTTCATCATAATAATTTTCATATATAATAAGTATGCGCATATGCTTGTTGGATGACATAAAGTCAACCTCGAGACTCCACCATTACCTCTTAATAATCTGATTTATGCATAATTTTGATATATTAATGCGCGTTATAAGATACTAGAGATTGTCATCCGAACGACCAAACATAAAGGCGATATGGTTGTAGCTTAATTATGAGTTGCGTCACACTCATTTGTTGCATTCGAGTAAGCAACCGAACGACGACGAGCTGAGCTGAGCCACCACAAAAGCGATAATCAGTGTACGTAATACGTAGAGAGTGCGGGTATGCAGTATGTAGACCAAGTCGTATATGGGAGTACGAGTTTGTGTGTTTGTGTGTGTTGTGTATGTCATAAAAAAAACTGCACGCCTGAATTTAATGAACTGTTGGCACCAGTGTCGATAATGGATGGCATTTGAAAAATTGTGACTTAACCACGTGCAGCCAGCCAATATGACTCGTGTCGACTCCGTTTTGTGTCGGGAACGTTTGTCATATGCTTCTGACATAATAAAGAAAAACGAAACAGTAGAATGCGAGCAAAGTACGAGCAATGCGAGCAAAGTAAACACTGAAAAAAAAACACTGTAATCTGACACTGAAAAATCTGAAAATAAAAGTCAACGTTTTCAAAAATGTGCTAATTTTATTTGTATTCATATTCGTAAAATACATAATTATTTTTTTTTTTTGTTTTTGTTTTTTGTTTTTAGTATGTGTAGTTTCTTACGAGTATCTATGTGTGCCATGTATCTATCTGGCCATATATTTACAGTTTTGTTAATGGAACTAATGGAATTGCTTAATTATATTTTGTTAACGTTTAGGTTTTACACTAAAATTTATATTTAAAATTATTTTTATATTTTGTTTTTAATTAATTTAATTTATTTTTATGTTTATGTTTATAATTTATTATAAATAATATTAAATGTACATGTATGTATGTGTTTATGTATTTATCTTAAAATTAATGTGCTTAAATTAAGTCGTTTGAAACAAAATTGCAACTTTTTAATATGTAAATTGAATATTGCAACAGCATAAATATCTTTAAGATACTTTTATACATTTATAATATAAATATATATATTATATTCATATGTGTGTACGTATGTATATTTAATCTTCGGTTATACGTATCTATAGTAAATTGTAGCTAAATATGTATGTTTATCTCGAATCGTATTTAATAATTGGAATCAACTTGAGAAGATCATACAAATTTGTGTTAAAATTTAAATAAACAAATTAAAATAAACACAATAATAAGAAATAAGAAATAAAATTGTATAAAAGAAACTTATTAAATGTGCAAAACAATTCAAATAACAAACTAAACAGAAGGAGAAATATTGAGTTGTCAAAACTTTGGAAATACTTTGAACTGTCGAATATTTCAAGTAGTATTCATCAAATAAGTACGAGGGTCGCGTAATAAGCAAAGTAAGCGGCACATATCTCAACAAAATTAAGTCAGCTGACCTAAATACGTATTAAGAAAACAAACTTTAGTAAGAATTAAGTCAACAAAGTTAATGATTTAAGCATAACTCAAGACAATATTAGGACTTAAGTTACGACTGTAGAATCAGCACAAAATATTCCAAGTATAGCTATTCATGTTCACTGTTGTCCAGGCATTGCTAAAGGCGATGCTCTCAGTGCATGGATTTATAACCACTAAGGTGGTTATGGGCCCATAAGGGTGACGGCACTTCAATTGGATGTCTGGAAGCCAGGACAAATGAAAAATTGATTGAATTATTTGAAAATTACGAAGTTCCAACACATCGAATATACTCGACTCTAAGATTTGAATTAAAGGCATTGAATTATACAGAAATTAAGCTGATCATCCAAGTGAGCTGCTTTGCTCCACCTTATAGGTCAGGCAACTATAAGGTTAAGTTTTAGATAAAGGCATAAAATAAGTAATACCCGAACAACACATTGTGTTTGAACATTTGCGATAAATAAATTATATTCCCATTTTATTGGCAAACTATTCATATATAAATGAAATCTAAATCATTGGATCTTTAATGCATTTAAAGATTCAAGAAATAGTGTTAAGTATGCTTCATATTAATTCACAATTTTCTTTCATTTATTATAAATAAATTTCTTGACATGGTAATATCGTAAATTTTACTTTTCAGTTTTTGCCTAAATCAGGGTTAGTATGAAAACATTCTCTTTAGCTCTAGCGAAAAAGACGCTTTAAACGGTAGTTGGAAAAGCATTGGATTTACTGGAGTACCATGTTTCCGGTGAAGTGATCAAGTGAAGGCAGAAGTAATAATGCTTTATGTATGCAAGTGAAGAATGAGCGACCGTAGAAATGGCGCCTGGAGAAAAGCGCTGTATCAGTCAGATGCCCAAGAACGGGATGTCATGGGTAGTAAGCATCAACTATGGACCTATAATACTGTAATATATTATAGTAAGTCTAATATTTATTTATTTATTTATGAGTTTAAAACTAAAATTAATTTTAAAATTTATTGAAAATAAAGAACTGGACTATAATATTATGTCATTCACCCGAAAATACAATAAATACAAAAGTAAGTTTTACTTTTTATGAAAAGAAGAGTATGATATTTTTGGCACTTTGGGACTCTTAATATGGTAAATATTAACCAAAAAGAGTTAATGTCATTGAAGCAAAACATTTCTATGTATATATAACAAACTTCTACGTCAAGGATTTAGACCACTTCACAAACAAAATATAGCGTACTTAGCTAAAATTATCCTTTCCAGCGTATTCGTCTACTTTATTATATATTTTCTTATATATTAAACGTGGGTTCTGCTACGTAGTTAATCACTTCACTGCTCTAAACAATTTTCAATTGTATTTTATAAACTTTAAACATTTTCTATAAGGGTAATTTTACAATGTTTAAATGGAACTTTACGTTATCATGAATTTTAAATTAAAATAAAATAAAAAAAAGAAGTCAAACCTAATTTTAAATAACGAAAGTGTATAAAGCAAAATCTTATGACGCCACCCTCGTAAGTTTGTTGTTCATAGTTATATTGAAAATGTAGTTACATTGCTAAGAGATTATACTGTATCTTTTATTTGTATTCGTATTATTAATATTGTATAATGAGTTATTTGTCTAGCTTAAATCTTTGAAAAGATTTAATATTTTTTTACGAGTATTTATGAAAGTTATAGGTTCGTATTCGATGTTTGAAGAATGTGAGGCAAATGCTTTAATGACAAGTGTATTCAACTACATTTAACTGAAGTACAAAATAGTCGATTTCTATTTAGATAGATTTAGACAGAGTTTCAATACAAAGCTTGATGTGTGTTTAAGTTTGGCTTTCAATGATTTTTAATGTGAAATAACGTTTTTTCTTGGACTTCAGTTATACAATTTCAATAAATGCAGTCAATTGGCATTCACTGAATTATGTATAATTATTTAAAATATTTTTTTCTTTTTGTTTTTTGGTATAGGCATAAAGTTTTTATATATTATTAATTTGTTGAAATCATTTTGTAATATTTTTTTTATATTTTTTGCTTCGTGATATTTACAATGTTTGCATGTTAAGTAACTGTTATCATTAAAAACTACAATATTATATATTTTACTTATACATTACACACAATACAACTGATTTACTAAGCTATAATTTGTGATTTTTAATAGTCTTTTTTTTAAATAATTACATACAATGCAATACAATGCAATACAATGCTATACAATATACAAACACAAACAAAACAATTTAATATTTTTTCATAAAAATTTAATAATATTTCGTAATTGTATCTTTAACGAGTGTTCGTGACAAACTTAGCATAAAAATCGCGTGAATACACAAATCGAACACTGCGCAAGTTCGAGTTTCAGCATTGCTACTGCCTTTTCTCTAAAATTTTATTTATTTTTTTTAATAAAAATTAATTTTTTTTTTATTGCATTTTTTCAGACAATAATTTGCAATCTATACACATTGAATTTAAAAAAAAATTAATATTTTTTTAATTTAATTTAATTTACTCATAATATACATAAGTTTACTGTACTATACTTGTACATAGTTTAAAGGGCACTAACATTTAAATAAATTTATAAAACAGCCTCCTTAAAGAAACTTTAATTTTCATATTAACTTATAATCATATACATTATATATTATTTAATATATTTATGCTTAGACATAAGCGGAACAATATCAAACTGTCTCTAATTGATTAAGATCCTATTTCCTTGCAAGAGCGCACAAGACACTACGATGGAGCGTGAATTTTACTATTTAAAATAAACAATTTTCTGGAAATAAATCCAAGAGATTCGGTTCCAATAACTCGCAAGACGATATAAGACGAGTGATTACAAAAATTCAAAACATTAAATTCAATTAGTACATTTTTAGTACTTGGCAAGTTATAGATGTTCAAAAAGTTGTCTATATAAAGGATATATTAATCAAGAAACTAATAATGCTTCGAAAATGTTTAATCCAAATAGCTTAGGTCAGGATCATAGTTGTCTATATAAACGATATATTAATCAAGAAACTAATAATGCTTCGTAAATATTTAATCCAAATAGCTTAGGTCAGGATCATAGTTGTCTATATAAAGGATATATTAATCAAGAAACTAATAATATTTCGTAAATATTTAATCCAAATAGCTTAGGTTAGGATCATAGTTGTCTATATAAAAGAAATATTTAAACAACAAACCTATAATATTTCATAAATGTTTCATAAATAGTTTAGATCAAGATCATAGTTATCTATATAAAACAAAAATATTTAATCACGAAACCTATATAATTTCGTGAATGTTTCATCCAAATAGCTTAGGTCAGGATCATAGCCAAGAATATACGTGGTGGTAGACTCACAATAATAAAGCGTAAAAATTTAAAAGAATTAATTTTAATACATGTACTTATGTAGAGTGTTTTATATACACCTCAATTATATTCCGATTCTTCCGTTGAAATTCGATAATTTCTGTTTATTGAAATGGGCCATATAGAGAACGGAACCTACATTGTAAGTACTAATTAAGTTACAGAGTGTCAAAGAGAAGTCTTCTCGAAGAAAAAAATAATTGATAAAAAAACCGTTAACAACTCAAAAATGTTTGGTCTAAACAGGTTACAAAGCGGACTTAAAAAGTGAAATATTTTAGAAGACTTATTACAAAGAATAGAGCCATTAATTCTAATTGGAATAAATTAACTTATACAGTGTGTTTCTTATCAACCACAAGAAAATACCAAAAATAATTTTTGATCTTCGTATGTGCCAAAGGGAGAAGGAAGCTCCATTATCAATACTAACCAAGTTACATAGATAGTTACATAGTACATACATAGTTACATTACAAAAAAAAAATGTGGATCAAAACGCTAAATATCTCAAAAATATTCCATACAAATAGCTCGCGTCAGACTTGTAGACCTAAATGTACTTCCAGGGGGGCTTATAGTTCAAAGCAAGTTATCTCCTAAAGCACTTTTACATAAAGTGTTGGCCAGTTCATCTGGGTCAATTAAAGTATCCCAGCGTAACGAAATTATAGCAAGTGCATTCAGTTCAACTAACATCTCCATGGAAGCTAATGAACTGTCGGAACTAACAATTGTAAATGATAGAGCGGCCAAAACGATAAGGAGAAACTTGATTGGCAGATAAAAAATTTCATCAATTTCAAAATCATAGAGAGTTTATAGCATGTTGATTTAATTTGGTCCTTTAAATCCCTGGCTTCGTACTAATTTAAGATTGCAATGAAATTTTAAGTCTATTAAATATTCTTTCATAAGATACCTAATCTGTACGAAATGAACTATTTTTTATAGTAAGAGTTTTGAAACTAGAAAGTTTTTTTGATCTATTGAGTCTTTTGCAGATTATTGCAGTCTACATGGCAACCGTAGCGTACTTACACAGTTTACATGGCTTGTGTAGCAAATTCGCGCATTTGCTGTTCGCTAATTGAGTTAACATACCATAGTGTAAACACTTGCAGTTTTGAAGTGCAAGCACAGTATTTGCCATTAGTATTGTGTTTCATAAGTACTTAAATAGTAATACATTTTTAATATTTTTGCTCGTATATAATACTATCAAATAACTCAAACTAAATACTACCCACAGATTAATTTCTTAATACCAAATAGTAAAAATAATAATCCTACATACTTAGGCAACTTGAATATTTGAGAGGGCGTTCGTCTTGCAAGCAAGCAATCAACTTCTTGAGGAAATATTTAAGAACATAAATACACTGACCCATTAATCTTAATCTTAATCCTTTTATATGCGATTCCAATTCAGGAAGTGGGAATTAATTTATATTTCTTGCTCTAGGGCACATTAATAAAGCTTAAAACTATATAACAGAGGTTAAATAAACTACAGATAAATACCAAACATTTCGTTAAAGCCTTTTACTGGTTTTTCATTTAATTAAAAAAAACATTATAATAATTTTAAGTATAGTTATGTAGACACTGATATCTATATCTATATACTGCAGTATGAGATTATTCTATATATATATACAGCTTTTGTATTTTTATTGAGCTTCACATTACTTTCTAGTATTTTTTAATTTATTTATTATTTCATAATTTTATTAATTTTTTTTCACTTTAGCTTAAAAAATAAATAAAGTTTCTTTCACCGAACTCACCTCATCAGACGGAGGAGTTTGTTGTTGCAACTGCAAGGTTTGTGTCTTTGTTGTTGTGATTATTGTTGTTGGTCTCCTTTTGGGTTAATTGCACTACGTCAGCCGTAACACTGATTTTAGGCGTGGTCGTAGCTTCAATTGTCTTCGTCGCTTTCTCCTCTACACTCTTTGTAGGCGATTCGCATTTTATAGTTAAATCGACTGTCTCGTAGCCACTCACTTCACTTAAGACATGCTTTGGCTTAACGGCGTTTACACTGGCTGTATTTACCGCATATGCTGTATTTACCGCTGCTGTAGATTCTTCTATGGCGGCTGCTTTCGCTGCTGAAGCTTCCGCGGCGGCTGCTCTGATATTTAAATTAGCGGCCACTTGATCGATTGTAGTTGGTTTCTTAGTGGGCCGCAAGCTCGAAACCGTAGAGATTTGCGTGGTTGAGCACGCGCTTTTAGTTGGCATAGTTAATGTTGTATTGTTAAGCGGTAACTTTATTTTATCTTCCATACTTGGGGAGCTTAACGCACTTTTGTGCTGATTTGGTGAAGTAGCGGTTGTTGTAGTTGTAGCAGATACCACAGTATCTGCTGCTGTTGTTTGTGTATTAGTTAAAGTTGCTGCTATCGTCGAGACGATAGTGGGTTGATTGCGAAAAGCTAGCGCTGAGGGATTTGGTATATTCCGCACAGAGGCATTTTGCTGTCGTACCACGTATGGTTGTTGTAGTTTTGGTTTGTCATAGAATTGCGTTTTAATTGCAAGTCTTTCCCGGGTTGTGGCAGATTCTGACAGCAACTGCAGATTTTGTAGATCTTCATTCCGTTCATCCATGCTGTTGGACTTTGTTGCAATATTGTTGTTGGCAGAAATATTTTGTTTGATTTTATTCAATGCTGCTTCGAGACTATTGCCTATGTTGTTTTGCACCACTGGTTCAGTCGTTTTGGTCTCGTTTATTTTACCAGCTGACAGGTCAAGTATCTCGACTCCATTATCTTTAGCAGTTGGCCGAAAGTCTCTGAGGCTACTTGTTTTTTTGGATTCAATGCAACCGTTAGTTTTTTTAATCTCATTCGGTTTGTCTATTTCAGCTGTTTTAGTCGGTAACATCAATGGTATAGTATTGTGTAAGTTAACTAAAACTGGAGGCGAGGGATTATAGGAATTATTTATTATGGGTTTAGGTACGTTTAAAGGCGGTGATGGTATTACTGTTGGCGATGTTTTTGCAAGCTTTTGTTGTGCTATCTTCTCTTTTTTAGGATGAGAACCACCAATAGGTGGTTTAGTGAGTCTGTTACCAACCGGAGGACTTAATGGTGTTGGGAGTGGTAACAAATCAACTGTATTGTGACTTGTTGATATACGCACAATTTCTACGGCAGGTTTGCCTTGTCCATGATTTGGAAATGACATCATTGAAGATGGCTGGGTAGTGGTAGTTTTCGATCGTGGTGTTATCGTTACAGCACTTGTACTGCACGGCGCATTGTATATTTTACTGTTGTTCTTAGAGATGTTAATGGGTGTGTGTGTCATTTGTGATGAGTGTCTTTTGGCGCCTTGCCCATATGCAATTGTCATTTGGGAATAAAAAGGCAATTCCGTTGCCTTTGCTGGCAAAGTGGTTACTTTTTCATGATTGCGAGCAAATTGGTTTTGATACTTTACATTTGTAGAGTAGGGGCCATAAGCAGACTTACGCATCAAGCGATCCTGTTCAAGTTTATGCAGTTTGCTAATCGATCCGGAATTAGACTCATCGAGTGAGATTGAGCGTTTTAATTGCATACCAGCTTGCTTATTGGCAGAACTGGCTATTGAGGTAGGGGTTGAAAAGTATTTTTGTGCATTTGGTAGTGGACGTGGCGGATTAGGAACTGCAAATTGTTGTTTTGGTTGCTGCTGTTGTTGAGGTTTCTGATTTATGCCCTTCTTATCAAAGTTTAGTGTATGTAATTTTTGTGCCTTTGGTAGTGTGGCTTGTCCTGGTAAAATTGTTTTCGGATTTGACAAAGCGGGTTTTACTAAAACTGTTTCCTCTTTTGTGGATGAAACGAATGTTGGTTGCTTAATCGATTCAGTTGGGTTTTTAAGAAACGTAGTAGTTTTTGCTTTCAGCGGCCCCAATGTCATTGCGCTGGGCTTGAAGAGGCTGGGTGGTAAGGGTGGCGACGAAGGAATATTAGTTTCTATTATATTTGCAATTGGTTTTGGTAGCAAATTGGTTTCTTTTGCGCCGTTAACCGTGTTATTATTACCGATTACGTCTTTATCTCCAGGTACAGTTTTCTGCTCAGTATTCGTTTTTGTCTTTATGAGATTATTTATGCTCTGAGATTCTTCACAAAGTGCTTTATTTAAGGCTAACATTGAAGAAAACGAATTGGCGGCTCTATTATTATTGCTTTCGCTATGCTTTATTTTATGTACTGGAAACCTTTCAGACTCAGTAGCTGGAGTTTTGAATATATCTGAATCTGCTATCTTCTTACTTTCAGTTTTATGTGCTTTATGATTGGAATGTGCTGCAGTGATTTTGACCTTCATTTTCAGGCTTTCATCTGCAGGTTGCGAAGATATTTCAGCATGAAGTTTTCTTCTTTTGCTCTCTTTGACATCCTTAGAATCTTTTGAATGCTTCTTTTTACGTTTCTTATGCGAAGATGAAGTGAAATCTGCAGAAGTTGCATAATTGAAATTACTGTTCGAGGATGAAGTGGTTGACGAACTTGACGACATTGGTGAGGCATTTGGACTATATTTAAACTTTTCTGTCTGCTCGGCTGTTTCATTTGCAGTCTGCACATCGATTGGCTTTAAACCGATATTTTTGGCATATGTTTCCAAGTCGACCTTATCAGCGATGGGCCGACTATCATCGAACGAGTGCTTGCGATGCTTTACTTTTTTAGTTTCGATAGCTTCGAAACGTGCATCAGCGGATTTTGGTTTTGGAATTGTCAGTTTGGTCTTCAAACTACTCATATCAATTTTCAGTTTTGGTACGTTATGCGATTTTTTTGGTGATTCAGCCTTAATAATTGGTTTTGGGGGCGGGTTCTTTTTACACGCATTTTTCAATTGCGCCAGGGTCTCGTCGTCCTCACTAAGTATGGAGGGTGCGAGTTGCGAATGTGGTATAGTAACCACAATATCACACTTTGTTGCTGATGGATCTGTTTTTGCAGTATTCGTGTCTCTACTGTGTAAGTTTTGAGAGTATTTTCTTGCATTACCCGCTGAATTTGCAGTCGGCGCCACTGTAGTTGTCGTTGAATAATCACTGAAGCGCATATCATTACTGCGCAGGCTTTTGAAATCATGAGTTATGTCCAGTGATGCACTTCCAAAACTAGAACGCTTTGAAGACGCTTTCTTGTGTGCATTTGATTTCTTTGCAACTTTCATGGAGTTTTTGGACTCTTTATTCTTCATTAATTTGGTTTTGCCTGTAGATTTTTTATGTGTTAATTCCAAATTTGTCTTGTCAGTCAGTTCAGTCATCGGTTTCACAAAATGTGATTTTATGTTGGCCGTCTCTACAGGTTTTTGACTACCACACTGAGTTTCTATTGTTAAACATTTTGACTTCTCATTACTGTATAGAAGAATTCTGTAGAGAAATTGCATTGGTGCCTCCTGTAAAGTTTATTTTGAAAATAAAGGAAATATTCGATTTAGAATAGGATTCATATTATAGTTATTATTGAAACTTAAGTTTGATTTCATAAATATATCGATAAAAGTTTATAATACCGATGATTATCATATAAAATAATTGAACAAAAACCAAAGAAAATATTAAAATCAAATGGATTGATAAGGATTATAAAAGGTTTTATAAAAAAACGAACAAACTGAAATAAATGGTTATTATAAAATTGATTTATTGATATAGAATTGATATAAAGAACACATAAGAGAGCCCTTGTAAGTAATCTACTGCATATTGCTGTAAAAAAAATGTATATACCCATTTTCTCTATATTCTTAAACTACATACAGTAGACATTCGATTTAAGGAGTACTCAATATGTTGGGTGATCAATTGAATAAACCACAAAATTCTGTTATTGAGGTCTACTGTATTACACTCTCGTTCTCCTACAGCCCTTATTTTCACTATTTTATTAAATTTTTTTTTAACCCAATAAATCTTTATTTACTAAAACACGATACAGAAAAATATATTCAAAATATAGATTAACTATATTATTTTCTCTCTTTTAATTAATATTATTTTGATGGTACACTTTTTTATTTATCATTTTCACTGTTCGTTTCATATATATATTTTTTTTAACTAAAATTTAAATTTTTAGATTTATTTTAAGGTTTTTATACGGTTGTTCTTTTTAAATATGTTCTTGTTTAAAAAATCGTTATTATATTTTTTTTTATAACAATGAGTTTTTATGAAAAATAGATCCGGTATTTTGTATTAGAAAAACGCGGATAAAAGATTTTACACCAGTTTTTTTTTTCTAGATTATAGCACTGCACTCTGTTACTATAATCGATTTGAACTCGATTTGTTGTCCAATTACGCCAACAACTGACGGGCCCTAATATAAACCGAAACCCGCAAAAGTTGATGATACTACCTAACTCAATAAGCCCACAAAAAATGTATGTAGAATTGGATCGCTGGAATTATGCTGGAATTATGCTGGAATTATTAAATTATTATTACAATCGATAAGACCTATTTTGAAGACTACTGAATAAATTTTGCTTAATTATAAACCTTATGAACCTTGCGTAAGGGCAACAAAATAAATATTGACTGATCATAGTTTATTTTATAATTCCATAAAATTTTTACATAGTATTTAATACGATTTTAATGATCTTCAGAGCAAAATAATGAAGGCTGTCAATGATAAATTCGGCTTTTTTACAATCTTAGATATTTATTTTCTACCTATCAACGATAGGTCGATAGGAATCGCCAATTGATAAGGTTTTTTAATAGATCAAAATAGGCGACTTATACATTTATCCAGCTAGTTCGTTTTGTTGACAAAATAAACTGAAATACCTAAATTTACTTAATTAACATTAGATGGAGCGACTTTTATTTTGAAGTCAGATATGGAGTCACGATCTTCGACGCCAAACAAAATTAAATACAATATTAAGAACAGAAGTAAGAAAAAATTGGCTGTCTAGTATTATAAAGACATAAACGCTTTATTTCTTCTTTTTTTTTCTCTTACCCTTTTCTCTCTATTTCATCTTTCTCTCTCTCATCTTTCTCTATTTTCATTGATTTTTTTTTATTTTCGTTTCTACTTTTATCTATCTCTTTCGGTTCTTTCTTTCCAACTCTCTCTTTATTTTTCCCACTCAACTATTTTTCTCTCATATTTTTTCCCTCTCTTTTCTTTCTCTCTTCCACTTTTATCTTTCTCTTTCCGTTTTCTCTCTATTTAATCTTTCTCTCTCTCATCTTTCTCTTTTTTCATTGTTTTTTTTTATTTTCGCTGCTACTATTTGTTTTTCTTTCATTTTCACATCCACGTCCTGTTTATTTTTCCATCATTCATTTTTTTGTCAATATTATTTTTAAATCTATTTATTATTTAAGTTTTTGCTGTTGTTATTGTTGTTGTGGTTTGAGTTAGTGCTATTGCGCACTTTTACTCTTTTGTGGCTGGGAGCTTATTCCTACCCACACTAAGCTTTACACTAAGCTATACTAGAATTATTATCATTTATTTATCTTTTAACTGATGACGGACCGTAGATCAGCATATTTTCCTATGCGTCATGAGGTGGACTTAAGGTTTGTTAGGGCGGGGTTGGGTTTTAAGTTTTTATTTCTTCACTAAATTATTTACTCTATATCACACTTTGACATTTCTATTTTATTACATATTAATTTAAATGTATATTTTATCTGTATATCTTCATTAGAAAATTTTTGATTTATTATACATATTTACAACTTTTAATCTCTCTAAGATGCATTATTTTTTTATTTTTTTTTTTAAAGATTATTTTGGCTTCTTAATTTCACATATTGTCATTCCTTATTTCTCATGCTTTCTTTCATATACATCTTTTTCTACTATTTTTTGGAATACTACTGATTTGTATTTCTTTAATCACTATATTTTTACCGACATTTTGTTCTCAAGGTCTTTTTTTCGTTTTGTAAATTTATAAAGTATTTTGTTTTTCATTTATTTTATTTATTTTTCTATAACGTTCATACTTTTTAAGAAACTTTACTTTTACAATTATTTGCCCACAGCTTATTTTTTCTAAAATTTTCTTTGCGTCTTTTTTTCGTTTATCTTTATCACTTTACTCTTCTGTATTAGATTTAGTTTTCATTTCTTTGTTTTGTCATTATTTAGATTTTTTCCCATTTTATGCTTTTTTCTATTATTATTTTTTATATCTCTTTATGGATTTCTCACATTTTTCTTTCCTTACGTATTTCGTTATTATATTCCCATTTCCTGTTATATATTTTCCCGTTTTATGTCATTTCTTTTATATTGTAACTTCTTATTTCTTTATTTTTCTTATCGAGTTCTCACTTCTTTGTTTTTTTTTCGAATTTCACTAATTAAAAATATTTTTTTTTAATATTTTTTTAAATCCATTTTAAGTCACTTTTTTTTTATTCGTTTATTTCTCCTATTTTCATTTCCCCTGGCCGCCACAGTGATCCAGGTATTGTCATTCAACAATATATTGAGAGCATGGCTTTGTATCTATGATATGGTTACGAGACTGTGACAGTGACAAAGCTCCACACACAGTTTTAAAAAATATGTACATTTTTATTTTGTTTATTCCTGCTTTTCTCTTTTGTGTTCTCACTTTAACTCTTTTCTTTACTTTTGTGATTTTCTAACAATTGTGAAATCCTTAATATAAATTTTTTTTAAAAACTGTTTTATTTCCCTAAAGTTATGATTCCGTGATTTTTATATATATCATATATAATATTTTTTTAAAAACTATTGTAAATAACTGTCATTAGTAAGAACAAAAATTGGACTTACCCTCTTCCATTTGTAGCAGTACGCCACATCCATTAAAGTAAAATCATTGGGAAGAATTTCTCCTTCATAGATTATTTCCACTTGGACTTGTTTATTGTCAGGATCAATATCATATTTTGAGCACAGGAATCTCTTTAAATGAAATATTCTCAGACCAGCAGGACATTGCAGATACCTTACTGGCGGTATTTGTGCTTCATTGCACCACTTTAATTGTTGTGGATGATACTCCAAAGATAAACTATATAAGATTAAATAAAAAAAAAATAGAAGACAAAATGTTGGTTAAATTGTTTTTAATATATTTTTAGAAAATTGTATAAATATAATTCACTTCATCAATAATAATAAATTAAATCACCAATAATTTATTTTAAATTAAATCATATTAAATTAAATAATAATATTTAGTAATTGCATACCTAATTGGTTCTGTCGGTAAGAAAAAATCATCTCCCAGTTCATATTTTTCATCGGTTAAATTATCAACGGAGTTACGTTTCTCCTCTCTAAACCGTTGTATGCGCTCATACTCGTGCTGATAAAGCCCGGGCACTACTTTATATATAACGTCACGTAATATATCATCCGACCTAAAATAAAAATTGCACTACTGTCAAGAATTTTTCTCACAACCAAAATACTAGAGACACCTACTTTAAGTTATTCAAACTAATCTGCTTGCTAATGACAGGAGTGCACTGTGGGCAATAAATATTCTTACTGCTCAGATACTGCACAATGCAACTTCGGCAATCTGAAAAGAGGAATATCAGGTTACAGCAAAGATGTTTGCTTTCCTACTCGTATGCAAAATTTAAGATTTGGCACCGAATTCTATTAAGTGCATGAGTCTGCACATGGCACTACTTACATGTGTGTAGACATGTATCGATGGAAGTGGGATTCACCATGTATCCATTGCAGAGATAGCATAAAAAGACTTGATTTATTTCGCGCACTTGAAGTCGCTCCTTTGTAGTTTTCATTGTGTCACGGTTTATTGTGGTTCCTTTAATAAACTCTTTGTCTGTCTCTGATAATATTTGCATTTTATGCAAATGTTATAATTGTACAATTATCTGTTGAAGCCTCCAGTAGATTCTACAAAAAATAAATTAAAATTATTCTTCATGTGTTCCTATACAATTAGAGACATAATTTTATATCAAAAAATGTTTATCAAACTGTTAAGTAATTTATTATTGATAGTTTTTTAATTAGTGTTATTAATAAAGTATTGAAATTTAACAATTAAAAATAAAAATATAATTAATTAATTCAATTATTCTACAGCTGGTTTATGATTTCACTCTAAGTGATTTCACTCAGCAAGTGTATTTGTTAATAAAACTTTCACAGCAAAGTAACAAATCGCCAAGAAAATGTGCGAACATAAAAATCAAGTACGGCTTTGGGTCAGTTGGTTAAGGAGCGCTGACTCTGTGCTTCATATTTGGCAGGGTACGAGTTCGATTCTTGGTACTTGCAGTCTCAAAAAATTATTTACGAATAATTAAATACAAGAATTATTTCCAAGACCACTGATGATGGGTATTTGGCAATACTCGAAAGCCAACAATTAAATTAATTAAAATAATATAAATATAATTTTTGTTGTTGTTGCTCGCTACAGTTCGAAACTTCTCTATTATTAATAAAGATTATAAAAATAATTCAGAGTTGAACATTTTTTATTAATTCTAATTCCTAATTTTGGTACCTTTATATACTTTATTCATTATCAAAGTTTAAAAATATTAAAAATCATAATTGACAACGTCGAAACATACAGATGTTAATTGAGAAATATACTTTTTTCTTCTTCGTCTTCTTTTTAGCCGTGTTACAGCCAAAGAGTCTTCAGAGAAATAGATCACTTGATTCCAAAACCAATTAATCTACAATATGAAGCCACTCATCATAAATGATGAATTGTCGGCCACAACTTTAATCGGACAATAAGTAATCACAAACTAAGTAACACAGTTATAAAAAAAAGCTATCAAGGCTTTAACATAGTTTTTTCAAATTTTTCTCAGGAGTATATTCCCATCCATTAGTAAACTCTAAACTTCACATCCACACTTCCTTGACCGTCGCGTATGCCAGGGAAATTTTAAACTAACCTTTCTTACCATATTGGTATTCTGTACACATTTCTGCTCCTTGATACACACTTTTTAAAAAAATCTATAACTAAAATACGTTCCATTTCACTAATTCATTATATAATTTACGATTTATGATTTGGCAAACATTTTTATATTAAATTTAACATTTTTAATTTCAAAATTTTCGATAATCTCTTGTTTTCCTTCTTGGTTGGCCATTACAGATGTGGGTCGTCTTTGACCATGTCCAGCAGCTTCCCCTAGACAGCTCGATCAGTGGTTTCTTCTCGCCAGTTGGTAGTATCAAATGCCTATCCCTACTCATAGATATTCGTTTGACCTACAAGTCAAACAAAAGAAATTAAGTCACTACCTTGAAGCTCCATCACGCTATTCAATTAAGCAATTTTAGGTACTTATATGCAACGAATGAATTCCGAATAGAGTGAATGATTGCGCCAAAAAGCAAATGTGAGTGTGAGTGTAAAACATTAAAAAATGATGACACACACTAATATACAATATTAATACTAATATTAAAAAGAATAAGCTGAGAAAATGAATGGACAAGGGAGAGTAAACATTTGCATCAAAGCAAACGAGCAACATAAAGTTATTTATGTTATGTTAATTAAAGGTTCTCCATATTGTTCTCCTGACTTTATAGCACTATTTTAGTGCTATCAAGTTTTATGTCAAATAAAACAGACTTCCAAATATATCATATGCTTCCTTTAAAGTATACCATTATACATTATGGATTTTTTGACAACCTGTTAAATTTGTAAGAGTTGTTAATTTTGTAATACGAAAATTTCACATCGAACTTTTCTCAGTTAAAAGAGTTAAAAGTTATAAGATATACCGCTAACTTATTAACCCCAACTTCTTCTAATCTACTTAACCTATGAGCAGCTACAGCACAGGGTTGCCAAAACTATGAACTTTTAATTGTCAATGATTTTTAGAAATTCCAGTCATTTGTTAAAAAATATTCCGTTTATTATTTTTTAAGTTTTTGTTTAAAACTAATTTTTAATATTTCTAATAAAATGGAAAAACTAATTCCACACACTGAAGTTTTATAAATATGTGGACTTGTCATGGATCCTAACAAACCATTACATAGCATTTCAAGTCTTGTCAACCAAAGTAATGCATATTTAACAATGTCTTTTTCTAGTGTGCTTACAAAAGATTAGACCTATAGTAACTATATTTTTCACACTTATAAATCTCTGATTTAAATAAAACTGTGGTAAAACTTTCATGCTAATTAAATCAGCAAATCTTTCTTAGTTAAGCTTTCACATATTACGTTGACACTTCACAGCCAAAGTTAATTGCACAAGTGTTTACATTACAGCAACTCAATTATCGAGTAACGAAACAAAAACAAGGAGAAATGGCAAATATCACTAAATAAATTAATTTTTAATAAGTGTAATAGAAATAAGTAATAATAAATTTATAAAAACTAATATTTAAAACATTTAATTTAATATTGAGCGGAATTGCACATTTTTTAATATTTCTTATTTGTTGTTTTTTTTTTTGTGTTGTTTAACTCAGGGACAATTTATTTCCATCACGTAGTACCTTCCCTATTCAGCAGATCACAACTTACACGACTTTAAAAGAATGGAATCCTAAGATCAGCACTAAATAATATCGCAGTGCTAATGTACTTAGGAACACTCTTTTATGTGAATAGGTAAAGAATTCGCAGATTCATTTTCACACAACATGAGTGTCTACTGACTCAGAGCCATTATTATTTTTAGAAGAAACAAAAGTAAAGGAATACCTGAATAAAGTCTCTTAACTTAACCTAAACATCAAATCAAGGCAACTGACAAACCTCAATTCAATAACATATAGAATCTATTGTGCAACACCTAGATAGAGTTTCCTTATTTACTCTGATCGTCAAATCAATGTTACTGACAAACCTCATCATGTCTCTTGGTTCTAGAGCTCAAATCTCATTGGACTAAATTATATATAAAATATATTGGTTAAAGTTTTCTTACTTAACCTTGATATTGAATCATGGCTACTGACAAACATATAATGTTCTTAGTTCTAGATTCCAAACCTCGATTTAATAAAAGTACTAGAAAAGTACGAACAACGGTACTGGACTTATTCCCTGGTAATCGTTGGGCACAAACAGTTAAGACAGGTGGAAGTTTTATTTTGCATGTCGCAAAATCCAGTGTCGGTATGATTTAGCTTTATTTTCGAAAGCTGATATTTAACAAGAGCATAAGCAGTTAAAAATCCAGTGATAAATATGAGCTAAGATTTAATTCAGAGCTATAGTTTTTACTATAGCCAGCCATATAGAATATTTAAAATAAGTTGAAAATTTTCCTTCTAACAGAGACAATTCCTAACAATTTCCAAATTTTAGAAGTCAAAAAGCAAACATATGGTTTAAATATTGAACTTTAAAGTTTATCTGTGATTACCACCCTGATAATAGATTAAAGTTATCAACATTTCTGAATGCAACCTTGGCTAAACTTCGCATAAAACTAAGTATTTATTAAGTAATCAAAATTTTCTGAATACAAACTTAAGCCAATTTTGTATAGAACTAAACATAAATGAAAGTAATTAAAGTTTCTGAATGCAAACCGTATTAAATTTCGTATAAAACTAATCACAAATTAAAGTAATCAAAGATTATGAATGCAACACTGATTAAATTTTATATAAAAGTAATCATACTCGTAAATGAAAGTTATGAGATCCACACGATATCTTACATGGGTATATAATAGCTAAATTTAACACTTTGAGTGGCAAGTTGGTTATCAAAAGTAAAAAAATTTATCGGGACTAACTAACCATCTGCTACGTTCACTGTAACCATGAGGGTAACCCGGAAAAAATCTTTTGTTTATCAGACTGGTTATATAATTTTCAAGTACTTTAGTGAAAAGCAAAATGATGAGGAAGAAATTTTGAAAAGCAATTGAATTTAAGGGTTGCCACAACGTCCGTTCGATTATATACAATTTTGGAATAAGAAACTATATCTCGAAAACCTCACAAGATAGCGCAAAATGATTAAGTAATTTGAGTTAATTACAAATTACTTAATAATTTTAATTCGAGTTAATTACAAATTACTTAATAATTTTGCGCTATTTTGTGAGATTTTCGAGATATGGAATTTTTTCCAAAACTGTTTTCAAATCCTGTACATTTTCACTTATCACCATTCCAATCACCAATCTGATTCGAAAAAAAAATATTTTCTCTATCACACTGAGTACCACCCTGGTACTTGGTCCATATCGTTCCCATTGAATTCAATAAAATCTATTAAACTTGTTTTAATCAATTAGTGATCCATATATGGTACTGGTACCTTAAAAATGTTTCCATATGTTAAAATTAAACAAACCAATAGATTTGACGAGACCCATAGTATCCATACATTATAATTGCCGTCGGAATTTAAAGAGCTAACCGTTATATGTAGACAAATAACGGTAATGTTGTATACTTAGCAATATCTTATAATTATCAACTTAATTAAGACTTTTTTATTTCATATTTTAATGACACATATTTGAAAGCATAAAGACACAAAGCATAAACCTGAGCTTCTTCAAACTCCAAGATATCTTCAACAACAACAACAACAAAAACAACAAAGTAAGTATAAGTCAAATTTAATGGGCAAGTCACGAAAATTAAACAAAATATCAAACAGAAATGAAAGCAATGAAAGCAATGAAAAAAAGACGTCAGAACAAGTTGTGCGCAAAAGGGGCGTATGGTGGGATGAGTACAACATATTGCTAGTGTAGTATGCACAGTGAAGGGTGCAAAAAGAAAAACTAAACTTTCAAACAAAAGTTTAGCAAAACCCAAAATGAAACCAACATAAAAACAAAACAAAACAAAACGAAAAACAAAAAACAACAAAAAACTATATAACAATTTTAACCAAAAAAAGAAATGCTGACAAACACGTCTTTCGTCTCTTGCAACATAAAATGCTCGTTACAGCGCGCTGTAGTCTAGTAAAGCATCCATCCATGAACTTATACAATTTCTCAACCGCCAACTGCACGACACCCAGCGCCCTGCGCTTTACTCCATGCGCTGCTGCCAACACCAACAACACCAACAACAATAACGAACAGCCTCAAGTACTTGTAACATCGCTACGTACTTATATATGTAATTGTCTGTATATATTCTTCGTTCGTACTTACATAGGCATCAGTACTAACAGGCAAGAAGCACTCAACGTACTTGAAACCGAATCTTGAATTCGCAGAGTTTTGTTTGGGCACATACAGCGCACAACAGATTGTGGGGCAAAGAAGAAAAGCACATAGAAAAGAAAAATGTGGCAAGCAAAATTAAAAAACAAAAATTGCACACACAAATCTGATATAAAACAAAATCTAAAATAGAAAAATAAAAAAAAAGAATAAAAAAAAATTATTTGCTGTAATTTTCTATTTGTGCTACAGAAACCGGCACAGCAGACAGCCAAGTGAGCTTTCGTGCTTATACCACAAATACAAAACAACACACGAGAAGGGAACTCTGAATGCTAACTTGGCTGATTTTTGCACTTAACATAAAAACGTAGCCGTCGGCATACAACAAAATCATTTGTGATGTATTCTAATCTATTAAAATGTCAATTACGCACATACACACTCACACACACACGCACACAAGACAATGATTTATTATTACAAATAAACGTGCTTAGATATTTGTATGTTTATATGTATATTCATATGAAAAAAATGTGTGTATACTTAATGGCACATATCGATACAAAAGTCCAAACAAATTGTTATTGTTATTGTTCTTATTTTGCTTTTTGTTTTGTTTTGCCTTTTTTTTACGTTTGCTATGTTTTTTTTAATTTATTATTTTTATTTTAATTTTTTATTTTGCTCTTAACTTATTTTTGTTTTACTTATATTTTTGTTTTACTTGTATTTTAATTTTTTGCTTATATTTTATTTCTCTTATATTTGAATTTTACTTATATTTTTGTTTTACTTATATTTTTTTTTACTTATATTTTTGTTTCCATTTTAGTGCTTTTATATTTTCTTTAATTTTTTCTGTGCTTTTATATTTTTGTTTATTTTTTTGTGCTTGTATAGTTTTTTCTTTTTTGTACTTTTTTATAAATTTGTTTTCATTTTTGTGTTTTTATATTTATGTTTTCTTTTTTTGTGCTTTTATATTTTTGTTTTTTGTTGCTATTGTATATTCGCGTTCAATGCCGCTGTTATTGTTGACTTTTTGTTTACACGCACTTTCGCAAAAAGCACATATTCATTTTCCCACACACACCTACTCACTTACAAGCCCAACAAAACACTTATCACTGGACTCTCTCACACTCTCCCATATAGCACAGGCACAGGCACAGCAAGTGTTAAACCTACTCTATTGAATTATATTTTCAATTTTAGTCGTTACAAAATCACATACCGAACATACCAACTACGTACAACGACGACAACTAGAAGCGATGAAGATAATTTCGTTACAATTCTCTGTTACATTTTCGTCCATTATTCCATTATGCAGAAGGGTGCTGCAGAGGGTGGTGGGCGCGCTGTAAAACTGTGCACTACTCTATATCAATATAATTGTGGCGAACGAACTGAACTTCTCTCTTCAAAAGTATTTTTCTTGTTGTTTGTCTACTGCTCGGCTGTTGTTGTTGCTGTAGTAGTTGTTATTGTTGCAAGCTATTTTAAATGCTATACGCACCACAAACAATTGACAATAAATGAAATATAGTAAACGATTTTAAGTTTAGCGACACGATGTCCGCCGCAGCAGCAGCCAAAATCAAACTGAAATTTGTGCCGAAAACCGATTTATTGCTGGTGCCTTATGTCGGCTTTTCTATCTGTATCTGTTGGTAGCGCGCGCAATTCACATTTTACAGATACACAATTACCCGACCCATCGCACCAATTGAGAGTGAGAAAGAGAGCATGAAAATCATTAGAGCGAGCGAAAGTATCGTTTTACTCACATTCGTATTAGAGTTGAATGCGGCGAAATGAATTCGCCACGATTTTGTACGAAAAATCGTGTACAAATTAAATTCCAATACGACAGAAACAACTGAAACGGCTGAAGCGATTGAGGAAATATTCAAATGTACACATTTTATTCGAAACACACACCAATGCAACTCTCATCACGTGTACGTGTACATGTACGTAAAGCGTATGTTTACAAATTGTTGTTACCGCATATACACAAAACACCCTCCAACACTTATCAACCAACAAATTTAAAGTAAAATTTCTCTTATTTAGAAAATACACAAAATAGAAATTTCGTACTAATTTTCGTTATTTGAAAATGTAGGAACTTTTACACTTCTACACTTTTTGTGTTTTGTATTTTTTTCGTTTTGTTTGTTTGTTTTTTGTGCAAAATACGAACATTTTCTTTTACGACGTCAAATTCCCGAAATGATTTTTATTTATTTTACGCACTACATAAGATTCCAATAACAAACCAAACCAAACCAAACCATTGCAATTTCAAACTGCCCGGTAAATTACTATACTAAATACTCACACATTATCGATTTGCATATGCCAAACAAAACATATTTGTTTTTAATATTAATTATTTTATATAATTTCAATTAACATGACAATAGTTTTACACACTTTAAGATAATTTGTTTTCTATCACTATATTAGTTACTATCTTTTTATCGATTTGTCAATTATTTAAATTATTCGATTTTTTATTTTTCAATAGAAATTTTAAAACAAATAATGTAACGCCTTCCGTAACAGAAACACACTGAACGAGCACTATCAACTGACTGACTTCGTGTTTTCACATCAAAAATCTCAATCTATCTCGCGGCTGAGCTTTTTCGTGTCACGCCACCCTGTTGGAAATGTGAGCATTTGTGCCGCAGAATGGGGAACAGAGCGAATGTTAATGTCTTGCTCGTTTGAGCTCACCGCTTGAGAAAAATTAAATTAAATCTTCAAATTTCTTCCCATACTTGTATTCAATTTTGACATAGATATACTTTTTGCCTAAATATTAAACATTCTGTTTACCTATATTCTTTGATTACTAAAATGGGGTATCAGCTTTTGACCTATACAGTACAATAGCAGAAATTTAATCATTTTACATTCCTTAAATGCATTGTAGGTTTTAGTATGATCAAGTGCTACATTCTGATTTTCGATGCTTTATACCCATTGGAAAAAGCGCAAAAATTTGAATATAGCAGGTGCTCAGGCGACAGATATCTTTGAACCAAAATTAAAATTTTTTTCTTTCATGTTGGGGAGAAAAGGAGGATATTGTTGCTAGGTAGTAATAATGAAAATCTAAATTTTTATAATATCAAATTGCGAAATTTTGAATTTAGTGGCTTATACGAAGGGACCTTTCAGGCTTCAAATTAACTTTTTTCATTCAAATTTTAAATAAGTTTCTTTACACCTTTGTATAAGTTCCTGCCTCCAGGAGAAACAGATTTCTAGAGAGGTACATTTGGACAGCTTGTCAGACACTTCATTTGTTAGGACCAATAAACGCTATATTAAATTATCCAGATTTGAGTGCATTTAGTTTTTTTCATTTTAAACCTTAAGGTTTCTTGCGAGGAATATGGCAGTAAAAAAGAAAAAATCCTACCATTGCAAGCAAACAAGTAACAATTTATTACATTAATTTAAATATGTTTGATATCGACAGATATCAAATTAATCCATAAATAATATTATTTATATTTTTAACTCAACATATTAGTTGTAATTCTTCATTTTTTCAGAGTAGCAAAAATTACTCGCAACTTTCGAAAGAAAATAAGTGAAGCAATAACAATGCTCTTTAAAATTTTTCAGAATTAGACTTCACGCGCAAAATATTTTAAGTCTTACGTTTCACTGCTGTCAAATTCGAAAATCAGGCTATTGTGCATGTCCATTGGAAAATTGTTGCTAAATTCCAGTCATCAATTAAAATCAAATGAACATTTCATTTACTAATTCAAATACATAAATAAATAAATTAATTTAAATACATAAAGTAAAAATGCTAACCATTGCTCTTCTAATATTCATTTGGTTTCTTTTTATTTTTATTAATTAATTTTCAGTGTTTACACTTTTTATATTCCAAATAAAAATACATAATAAAAAACATATGTCAGAAAAGAATTTAATCTATATCAAAAGTGATACCAATTTGTTTAAACCAGTCTTAATGTTGTTTTTTCACAACTCTGAAAAAAAATTACGGCTATTTTTATTATTTCTATTATATGTGCAATAAATTTTTATGTACTATACGTTATTCGTGACATAGGTTATAAATTTCCAACGTGGCATACTTGTGTATACAATAATTAAATCTTGTCCATTTAAATGAGAGATTTTTCGCCCAAATACGAGGAATAATGAAAAAACGATGGTGGTGTTTTCGTTTCTCGCCATCATAGAAATAACCGCGCCTACTGCTACCCCTTGCATCTTGTTGATTGGCTACGTTAGCAAAACGAAATTCCGAACAAAACCGAACAGATACGAAGTTAGCAACGACATAGTTTGAAAATTTCATTAAATGCTACGGAATAGCAGAAGGGTGTCGGCTGATTGAGTATGAGTGAGCGAGAGGGGCTTGACTATTTCGTTATTATTAATACGCCGTCGTTTATTATGAGGGGCGAGTGAGGCTCATTTCATATCAACAAAAAATACTTGTTAATTTCAGTTGCCAATTGAGAGATTAAAATTTCACTCCTCGTGCCAAATGTATTATTATTTTATAGCCGATATGCAAGGTAGTTTGGCCTTGGGTTAATTAAAAATATCAATTTTTATTGTGATACGAGGTTGAGTTTGTGTTTAAATATGAAAAATTTATTTTTAAATTGAAAAAATACTTGAAAATTCTTTTCAATATGTCTAAATTTCATATTTGCTAATATTATATTTTTTAATGAATCTTATTTTGTTGCATATGTATTAATTAAAATATGTATACGTATTTACATATACATTTGTAAATAATATTTTTTTTTTATAATATACTTATCATTTAATTACAGTGCTGTCACCTAGAATATTAAACACTGTATTTAGTTTATTTAATTTACTGCATGTCGCCACCCTCACACTGTAGCAAATACATTTAATATAAAAATGGCTCTTATTTTCTATAGACGACATGATAGATTTACGATGCTTTGGTGTGTGTGTGTGGGTGTTTAAGTGTTTTGTCGTTGAAAAGAGTTGACATTCTTCAAGAAGAAGACGCAAAAAAAAAACAAAAATAATATTTGTTGGTTCATTTATTGTAGCAAACAGTGGCGTAACTACATTTTTTAGGCCTGTAAGCAAATTCTAACTAAGGGGCCCCTACCAACATACTAAGGGGCCCCTCTTTTTATACTCTTTACACGAAAAAATGTAAAAAGGGTATATAAGGTTTGTCAATATTTTCGTAACGCATTAAAGGAAACTTCGGAAATACCATTAAGTATATATCAGTATACTTTTACAGTTCAAACTACTCTCTCAGCTTTTGAACTCTTCGAATAAAACTTTATACACATACTTTTCGGGAGCGCATCCTGTTCACCATTTGATTTGATTGAAATTGGACGTCTATTTCTTGTAGCTGTGATATAAACTTAACAATCGGATATAAGGTTTCTCCGTTTTTAATAAAGGTATTCAAATGGAATATGGTGTATACAGTACTGATATTTGCAAAAGACAACGTACAAAATTATTTTCAAATGGGTTTAAATTTAGATATAGCTTCCATATAAACTCTCGATCAAGACACATATTTTTCTTAGAAAAACTTTTTTATTTCATAAATAGGTTTAATATTTTATTTGAAGTACATACATATTATGTACTTTAAATTTAAAATTTACGTATCTTTTATAAAATGCAATATGAAGTTATTCCAACAAAAAACGTTTCGTCCCACTTTTGAGAATTTATTAAAAAGAAATACAATGAATACAAAAATTTATAGTGGGGCCCCCTAAATTCGGGGGCCCGAAAGCGTTGCTTCCAGTTGCTTCCCTGTAGTTACGCCACTGGTAGCAAAAGAATTTTTAGATTTTAATCAATCGTGTTTTCAATTTATTTCGAATTCGAAATTTTGTACGTTTTTTTTCGAAGAATGATTTTTGTTTCTTTTGTTCTTTTGTTCTGATCAAGCGTACTTTTTCTTCTTTACGGTACTTTACGCTGCTGTGCTTGTTCTTTATTAAGAAAATGTAGCAGCAATTTGTTGAATTTTTCCACACGAAAAAAAAATTATGCTGGTTTTTCCGTCTTCTGGAGACAATAAAAAATAATTTTTTTGGTTGTGTAATTTAGATCCGTACTTGATAAAGAATAGATGATTGTTGATGACGACTATGTAGTTATAGAGATATAGAGATATTTATAATAATTAATAAAATTTAACATTTTTTATTGAATTTAATTTTTATGATGAAATAAAAATATTTTCTTATATTTTTGTTTTTTTTTTAATAATAATAAGAATTTAATTCATGTTAATTTTTTTACCGAAAGTGACGCGTCTTATTTTATGACAAAAAAAAACTATTAAAATGTTAGATGGGTTCGAATAGAAATGAAAAGACAACAACATAAACTTAAGAAAATTTATTAAAATTTGGCTGTTTGGAGTATTGCCAAGTACTCATCAGTGGCCTGAAAAAATATTCGATCTTTTTTTAAATTAGTTTATAGACCGTATATAATTTGTTTGACCTGCAAATTTTTTTTGTTTTTCATTAAATGAAGAGCATCGAAAGTTACAGTGTGAGACTTAAATCCACTATAATCACTTTTGAGGAACGAACTGAGAAGACCTCAGTCAACATACAAACTTAAAATGGAGTCAAAAACTTAAAATGGAGTCAATTGACGAAATGAAAGCAAACAAAAACAAACATTTGGGCTTGGACGGTATCTTGATGAAATACCAAACCGGTGAACCCGAGAACGCAATCCCGATGTCCAACAGTTTAAGTTTCAGACTTTAGTCAACGAATATCCGGCTGAAATCACATTTCAGTGATCAGAGGGAAAACCATAAGAAACTTAGTATTTGAATTTCCAGATTTATCTCTGTTAGATTTGAGAACGTAGTATCTGTTAAAAGAATTGAAAACGTATTAAGTATTATAAATATTTAATTATCATTAATTACAACTGTATTCATTATTTTAGATTGAATTCATTCCGACTTATGTATATGTTTGCCTCCTAATTAAAAGTTCTTAGTATTTGATAAATACCTTAACTTAACATAGCGAGCTTTTCTTTTATACCTATATCGTTTCTTTCTGGTACCCTTTCCTTAGTATTTGAATATTTTGTAAGTGCACAGCTGTGTGGTTACTATTAAATAGACAATTTTTAATTTTTTTTGTCTATATTTGATATTTTGTAATAACTGAATGACCTCATGTCAGATATGATTTATCGCCTCACAAAGCTATCTTGTAGTAAGAGGTATTTGATACTAAAGGTTGAGCCTAGCTCCATGCCATTTTATAAACTAACGTCCGGTTAGAACAGATATTATCTTAAGTACTTCCGATTTACTTTTATGCACTAAGTCTACATTTAGAGTTTATGGGCTATGTGGCTCTAGACCTGGTTGCTGAAGAAATATGAGCCAAATTTCTATTTGTCTGTCGCTTCATCTTGTGATAAATAATAGTGCCACCTTTAATGTAGAAAACTTACCTTGTAACTTCTTTATCGATAGAGATGTTTGATCAAAAAATATGTGTTTGACTTTTGAAGGAAATCTTTTACGTTTCCGCTTGTAGGGAGGAGTTCTATAAGGAAGGGCTCAAGAAAACTTCGTATAAAAATTCTTAGTTGAAGAAATATTCATTATATATAGTGTAAAATAGTCCGATATATTTTAAAGGAGGTTTGAACCCCAAAAGCCCCTTTATTCACAAGCCTTTTTTGTTTGGGTGAATTAGACATAAATAATTAACAACCAATACTATAACTGGTTAAGAGGCAATAAAACTCTGTAAAGTAGGTTCTATACTTTATACTACTATAATATTGACGCAACAGGGCTTCTACTCTAAACATAGAAGGGGTCCCAATAGACCCTACGGTCGCAGTGCCACTTCCCCTAACAATAATAATAATATAACTGTGTGTCTGTAGAATAAAGAAACTTCGACCAATTAGTTTGCTACTAAGTATTTAATGTTCCAATATAAGATTTTATTTAATTAATTAATCAAAGAACAGCAATTAAATTAACACTTTGTATGTGTAAGTACTACTTCAGGTAGCTATAAAAAATTGTGCTGGTATTTCCCCTTGCATACTATAATTATTTCGGCAAGGCAATTGACTAAAATTGAATAAATTAAAACAAAATACGAAAATCATGAAAATAAAATTTATTAACAACAGTGAATGAAAAAAATATATAATAAAATTCAAAATGAAATTTACTACGTGCTTTTTGGGAACACACAATGGGAAAAATAACCTTTAAACTCTGTCCAGACAAAACTGAAAACTCGAGAAAGAATAAAAAAGTGAGAATTATTAAATTCGACATTTTTTGCATAAAAATTTAATTCATTAAATTTTATCAAAATTTCTCTAATAAATTCGTTACAATAGACATATACATTTGTATTCGCAGAGCAGCAGATAAATTCAGCACCGGTCACAGTTTTATGCTCCGAAGGTCATTAATCACACAGCTTTTCCCAAAAAATAAGATAAATGAGCCACAATACAAATTCGGAAGAAGAGACACAATCTCTTCAATGTTTACATTTGGATTCATGCCACGAATAAATTGCATATTTGTTTATAGGAATCCCGCTTTTTTGATGGTTTAATTAATCATAAATAATATCATTATTATGGATATTACAAGGGTTATAGAAAAGTGACCAGCATAATATAGTAGATTTTTAATTAATATTAAAATTTTAACACAATCGAAGTAATGGTCTTCACGCCATAAAATCTTCATGGCAAAGTTTAAAAAATTAGAAACTATGATATGTCATTATATAATATTAATGGAAGAGTTTGTCTATTATCAGGAACTACTTCCCCATTTTAATAAAATATTTTATCAATTTATTAATATAATCAGTTATTTTTAATGTATATTTTTTACCTTTACCTATCTAATATTATTATTATATATATATTGATTCTATATATCGACCAAAAAACCGAAAACACTCACAACATTAGCCATTACTCTGTACCTACTTTTTACTCTTCTTCTTTCTAAATTCTTCCAGCTAATATATTTATTTTTGAATTTTTTATGGTAAAATTTATTTATAATAACATAAAAACGTTATTGTGACAATTATACTAGATTCAGATTTAATAAAAAAAATTTCTTATTATCATTTACGAAAGCTTTTGAACCACTAATTGTATACATCATCCTACCCTATCATATCCACATACCATACTAACTTAAACTCATATCAATTCAACCCCATCCATTAATACGAATATTTATTAACATGTACTGTATAGATACTTACGACTTGATTTGCAGTGTTTATTACGAACACTGCGAATGAAGATACAAATTATTTCATCATCGTCAAGCTCAGTTGCTTCGTGTCAATGAGCTTAAAGCTGAGTCCTTCGGGGCTGCTTGCACGAACTTACCGAAAACCGAACATGTGTTGCGTTTGCAAATGTCCTAAGAAAACCCAAGAGACGAAGTACTTCGTGAACCATTGGGGTTAAATATTAACTATGAAGAAAATTTATTTAATCATTTTACTGCATGAATGAATTCAAAATGAATACAAAATGAATGCACAATGAACACAGAATAATTACGAAAATATTTTGTTTTTTTGGACTAACACAAAATTTTATATTGTTTGCTGAAAATTATTGTTTAGATTTTGTTAACATTTTCCAAAGGTCATTGATGATGGGTATTTGGCTACACCCGAAACATCTGAAAGGTCAGCCCAAAAACTCTATAGATTAAAAATTCTTTTCGAATTTGTAAATTTTGGATAAATCTTCACTAATACCATCCATTTCTATTCGAAATAGATTCTTTGTCACACTGAAAATTTTCTTATTACTCGTATTACACAGTTTTCTATTCGAAATAGATTTCTTGTCATAGAACATACGTTTCTTAGTTAAGATTTTATCATATTCCTATTCGGAATAGATTTATTGTCATAGAACGTACGATTCTTAGTTAAGATTTTATTATATCTCTATTCGAATTAGATTTCTTGCCATAGAATAAACGATTCTCAGTTAAGATTTTATCATAATCCTATTCAAATTAGATTTCTTGTCATAGAACATACGATTCTTAGTTAAGTTTATATTATATATCTGTTTTACATTGAAAATAATTATACAAATGTAATTTACAGAATATTTTAATCTTAACAGCATAAATTTTGGTTATTTATTTCTTATTATATTGTTTGTTACTGCTTTTGATATACGACTTCTGATGCTAAGAAGCTATTTCTATTCTTTTTCTATTCTATTTTTGTCAACTTTTCTATTCTAATTCTATACTCTTACCACGTTTTTTGATATAGTAGGCCAATATGCTCTTCACAGGACAAAGTGAAGAGAACTTCTTCCTTTTATGCTAAGAATTCTCAAATCTCAATAAGGAGACAGTAGCCAATTAAACCAATTTCTGCAATAATGAGAAGGAGTACAAAAAATTTTAATGAAGAGCATACAACAACACTTTAACCAGTAGATAATACCTCACTTAATTCTTCTTTACCCTCATTTTTAGTGCTATCTAAAAGCTATTAGGTCTGATTTTTAAAGTGGAATAAAACTCAGCAATGATTTATTATTTTTAACAATTTGTGGTGAAAAAGTTTGTCAAGATATATCATCTATTTACGTTTCGCAGGACAAGATACAATATTTTCTCAACAAATAGATAATTATTGTAGACCTTTTTAAATTTTAAGATAAAGCTACTTTTAGAGAAGGGTTCACTATCAAAGAGATTGGTTTATCATACGCTTACAGCAGTGTTTCCAAATCACTTTCGTAATATATCACATTTAACTAAGAGCCTTTCTAGTCCACTTTTTATCTATTACCGAAATCATGTCTTAACAAGTCAGGTAAAAATTGAATTGAATTATATATACAGGATATAAAAGGATCATTGTTGGATTATTGTCAATATTATTTTTTAGAAAACTCACCCAACCATGTTAGCATAATCTACAACCGTTGATAACCGAATAATAGGTATTATGTATATAAAAAGCATATCAAACAAATCTAAATAAAACTAGCATGAAGAAGTTTTTGTATAAATCTAGTTTTGAATTGCTCTCAATAACAATAAACTTGCCCTTTGAAGGAGCATGTGTTCTCATTAGAAAATACTAATAAACTGTGGGTATAAATAGAACTCTAGAAGGTCTGTGGCGCTCCAGCTGGCATAAAATGATCCAATCAAACTTTCGTAAAATCATTACTCGTCATCTCTCGTTACGTCTCTCGTTAAGATTTATCGAAAGACTAGTTGGCTTTTCTAAGGTGTTTCATTACGCCAAAGGGTATTATTTGGAGTAATAAAAAAATGCATATATTAATAAGAATTTTGTAAAATTTATTGAAATATCCATATAAAATTTTTGTCATATTCGAAAAATAAAAAAAATTGGTTTTATGTATGTTTTAATACTTTAACCATATATTAGTGATCTCTATTATATTCTACATACCTTTCGACAGATATTAGCATTTTGTCCGCCATACTACAGATTTCCAGTTCGCGTCAATCGTAAAGAGAGCTTAACCAAATACCGTCCGCTACCGTAGTACCCATAAAAAAAATTGCAGGAAAAAATAACCTATTAATAAAAGCATATATCTTTGTTCAACTTTATTCTAAGAACTGTTGAGTTCAATAATTGCCAGCTAATATTTTGCAAGTAAATCGATGACTATGTCGTCTTCCCTTTATTTTAAAACTCAAAGTTTGAAGTAATAAGCGATGCACCTTAAGAAATATCTGTTCCTGACCACAATGTTCGCTTGATGAATGTTAAGCTGTAGCTTAATATAATATAATTGTTTGTTTATACTTAATATAACAGTGGTGATAAGTCCCTTTTCTAGCTGTGTGTTTAAAACTGTCATAAAAGATTATTCCAATTACAGCATGTACCATATAGATAATCATTTTTGCATGAAATTCCTATAATTTTAATTCTGGAAATTCTCAAAATTCTGGAAACTTGTATGCCTTTTTATACATACACTTCTAACAGTAACTCCTATCATCATTTTCGATATACTGAATGTTGAATAGAATATCTGTAATATCACATTTGGAAAAGTCAAAAATGCGGGCAGTTTTGGTTTGTGTTTACAATTATCCACAAAGAGTTCCTTTTACTGAGTCTAACGCTAATGGTAGGACCGTGTTCGTTCTGTTCGACCAGAACATTGTGCAAAAGGAAATTGGCTTTTGTTGTATAATAATGTGTCATCTTATAGATTTTTTGGTTAAATGTTGACAAAGTGTTCGCGAATGAACCGTATGCGAATGAACCAAGAGCTGTAAGAGCTTTATCGCGACATTGATATAATTCAACGTATAAACAGTTAGCGGCTTCACTGGCTTGGTCATGTCGTGAGTATGGATGAAGATGCTCCAACGAAAAAGGTATTTGAAGCAGTAGTTGAAGAAACAAGACGTAGAGTTAAACCGTGTCTCCGGTGAAGTGTTCAAGTTGAAGAAGCACTAACCAGACTTGATGTACGAGACTGTACCCTGCGCGTACGCAACAGAGACGCATGGTGAAACATGCTGCGACAGGTCCAAACCTGGTAACGGGTTATTCTGGCTAAACAAATAAGTAAGTATGTTAGTCTTTCTCCGTATTGGCTTTACTTGCTTTACTTTATCTCTGTAGAAAGACGAAAGCAATTCGAATCACCGGCTAAGGAGCGTGTTTCATGAACGTAGATTGAATTGGATTACATCGCTATTCTAGTGAGCTGTCAGATACCCATTTTTAAAAAGTAGAAGATTAACAAATAAACTAATAAACAAATAAGTAAGTATGTTAGTCTTTCTCCGTATTGGCTTTACTTGCTTTACTTTATCTCTGTAGAAAGACGAAAGCAATTCGAATCACCGGCTAAGGAGCGTGTTTCATGAACGTAGATTGAATTGGATTACATCGCTATTCTAGTGAGCTGTCAGATACCCATTTTTAAAAAGTAGAAGATTTCGAATTGAGTTCTATGGTCGTTCTGAAGAACTGTCACATACCACTTTTCAATAAGTACTTTGAAATATACATTGTATCTTTGCGGTTAAGAAGGAGGAGAATTGAGGAGAGTATAGGAGAGTTGAGAATTGAAGAGAGTGATAGATCTTATATAAAATTAATTGAGTTCGGAGAATACAGAGTAATTTATTGCATTTACACAGACTCTTCTTAAGTACGAGCAAAACATTTTAAACATTTTCACATAATATTTAAATATTTTATCGATATATGTTTGATATGATAAGATGACAATGAGATAAAACGTTATAAAACTTCTAAATATTATTCAATAATATAATCGAATAACTGCTCCAATATAATTACTATATAAATGATAAGAGTAAATGGCAATGAGAACATTAAACCTCATTAACTTGCTAGATATTATTCAACAACATTATCTAGAAACTTTTTCAATGTAATTAATACGTTAATTACACTTAAAAAGTACGTTATAAAAATGATCAATTACGTAGCGCTCTCCCCTTCTCATTGCGTATAAAAAATTATCTCATACTGATTGGACCTGAAACTGAAACAGAATTTCTCATCTTAATTGAAAAAGAAAAAAAAATGTTTCAATAACAAAATCACTTGACTTGGTCGGTACACCTTCAGTTCAGTGTATCCGAGCCCGCTGAAATCTACCCAAACTCGAAAATCAACAAAATCGCTAATTAATGAGCAAAAATGTTTTCGCACTTTTACCCAGAAATCGTTCCAATTGCGATGTGCGTGATTCCATCTTCTCTGCACTGCCTTCCGAGTTCGTGTCTGTCAGTTCAGTTCTCAATGCACCAACGTGCAAATCATGTTAGCCATAATTTATGCAACACGACAATTTACAATTACTCGGTACAAAAAACAGCCAACACACACACACATACAAACACACATACGCCATCGATAAATATCGACTTGTTAATATCTTAACAGTTGAAAAAATATTGTGTTTTGTATCTATATACATATGTATCTATAAACACGTGTATATGTGTATCTGAAATGCACACGCAGTTATAAAATAAAAAATAAAAAGTCTAACACGACGAGATTTTGAACCTTGAAACTTCAACGTATCGATTTTAGATACATTTTGTGATTCAGAAAACATGATTTCATTGATTATCGCTGTAAAATTGTAATGAATGAGCTATTAAAATTTTAAACAAGTACCAGAGAAAGGAAATTTATAAACTTTTCACACATCTATTCGGAAAGAAAAAAAAAAAAATAATTACGAAATTCTACAAAAATTTAATGGCATTCGAGTTAAGAATTTTATAATGAACTCGTTCTTCCTTAAAACTATTTTTAATATTTATGTAATAACTAACATATATATTACAGATATATATATATATATATATATGTCTGTGACTTCCTTCACCTATGTAGGGCATAACGTTATCATATCCAAAATGTAGGTAAAATTTTAATGCTTATCAAAATCCAATAGATAGAGAGCAAAGTATCGAAAGTCAAAGGGTGAGATTAAATCCCATCGAAAATATTTCTTATGTTGTACCGGCAATCGAAAGGGATCCACTTAGCCCTATTGGCACATAGTGTTACCGTATATGGAAAAAAGCCAGAAGTTTAGAACAACCTTTAATCATTGGTAAAGAATGAAATGCTACCAAGATCCTCAATACCAAAATAGACCATTATTTGAGCTCAAGTGGGCATTTTAGAAACAAGTGTACTATAGCATTCCTAACGGCGATCATTTCCGTCTGAAAAACACTACAATATTCTGGACACTTACACCTATTAAAAACTAATAATGAAGATTTGAACTGTAAACATCAAGGGTGAGAGTGCTGAGAACGTCATTTTAATAATGTGGAAATGTTGGGCAGGAGGGTGGGTGGTAAAGTGAATGAAGATTTAAATTCTCATTTTTTATAATAGAGTGTAAAATGTTGAGCGCATTTAAACCAGATGGAGGTATTGATAAATACAATATTAATTCTGCTCAATATTAATATTCGATATATTATTTAGTGAATTATAGAATGGAGCATCCAAAAACGTTAGCCTGTATTTGGATACGCCTAAACATAGACATAACAGATATTCCAGTATCTCCTCCTCGAGTGCCGGTAAATATGTACATTAAGAGATTCGACAGAGCAGGCCTAACCTGTAAGAGAGATCAACATAAAAAAATGGACTAAATACTTACAAATAAACTCATAAATTTAACTCATAAAGCCAATAATTGAGTAAGCAGATGGATAAATGAATAAAGCGGACTTATTGACCGAACACAGTTGGCAGATGACCAAAATCGCGAAAAATGCGATTATAGCAAGATGTTGGGAGCAGTTGAATACAAATCATCGAAGTATAATAAAAAGTGTTGGGAATACCTTAATCTGGTGGTAACGAAGTATAAAGGCTTTATTAAAGTTGTGATTCTTATATATAGTTCTTATATATAGAAACTTCAAGGTTTCTTATAAAATCTAAAATCTTGATTAAAAAAACGCTGTTAAAGCAAAATGGTGGCAGTAACTAAATGCAACTTATTAAAGTATAATGAAAGCTATTGAGTAGACTTATACCCGATGATTATGAAATTTAGAAGCCTTATAAGAGTTATAAATCTTATCGAATCTATAAGATTACATAAAGACTCCATAATCCGAAATTATAAAAACCACGATTATAGCGAAGTAATGAGAGTAGTTGAATGTAATCAATCGAAGTATAATGAAAAGTCTAGAGAAGACGTACATTCGGTGAAAATGAAATATTAAAGCTTTAAAAATACTGTGGTTACTATAGAATCTATGAGGTAAGTCATAGTCATAGAAGAAAATGAATGCAAAATATAAAAGTATAATGAAAGTTATTAAGGAATACATTTCTATGCTATCAAATGTAGAAACTGTATAAAAATTCTTATAGAATCTACAAGTACTACAAGTACTTATAGACTTATAGATTTGGTATTACGAGAACGGCGTTTATAGAGAAATAACTATGATGAAACCCAATAAACACAACGAATTAAAGTATAAGTATTTTCTCCTGAGAAATCATGACTGTATTCAATGATTTATATTAGCCCGCGATCTTATCTGGTCTGAACAGCCCTGGCCTAGAGCATCTATTATATTTCGCTCGTTAAATCAATTATCTTCCAAGACGGTTGTTGATGAAAGTTAATACAGTTTTTGGAGAGTCTAATGATATATCTAGTGATTTCATTAAATAGTTCTCGCTCAATCGACAATCTTTCAAAATCATATCCTGCTTTTTGCGACTTTTGCGATGTTCCCACAATTTTGGGCGTCCTTAATTAAAGTCGATCATCTGCAAGCACTTTTGACCCTGCTTCTTTTAAGGAAGCAGGTTCACACATTTACCATTTTTGTATAAATTTCCATATTATTTTAAAGGAGTTAATATATAGAAGAATTTAAAATAACTGAGTAATAAAATATCGCATAAGTATTACAAAAGTTACCGACCCCGTTGTTGTAAGGAACTAACCTTATTAGTAAAAGTAAAAAAACATGTACTCTGAGTTTTACTCGTACCTTGTTCCTTGAGAGATCTATTTTATTCTTATTTCTGTAAGTGCAATAAGACTAAACTTAGTCGTTTTTAAAAAGCGTTCATCCTATCTGTTAGATGAATTCGGATTAATAAAAAATAATTACTATTAATTTAAAATTAAATTAAAATTAACTAAATTTCAGTTGAATTCTGATTCATAAAAAATAATTACTGTTAGAGCAAAATTAAATTAAAATTAACGAAATTCCTATCATTGCTGAATGATTATAATATTATTATCGTAAGAAATCAACATCTTTAGTTGATGTATATGAATCCCCATGGATTCTCTTGTTATTAAGTACAATTTAATGGCTTTAAAATTTGCAAATTGCTTATTGAAATTCTTCTTTTATGTATAAAAACTTTCCTATCTTAGTTATGCTTGCACATTAATTTGTTGTCAGACTTTCTGAACATCGTTTCACTCCTCATCCGGCATATGAAACCTTTTATTTCGTCAGCATTACCAACAACTTTTATGGCATTTTAAAACTCTTCAAGTCAGCAGCTTGCAAACTTTTTAAAACATTTTTAGTGCTTTAAAAATTACTTAACTTCACATCACAAAAACTCTTTTCGCTGAAAGCAAAATGCACAGACTTCAACCTCAACCTCAACTTCAGCACCAGCTCCAGCTCCAGCCTCAACTTCAACTTCAGCATTTAAAATGAAATTTAAAATAAAGTCATTCATAATACGTAGAAGTTTATTGCAGGTAACAAAAGGAAAATTCCAGTGAAAAGGCCAGAAGCCATCAATTCCCAACCAATGCAACTGCACGTTCCGGCACACAAAGAACCGAAAAATAACTCAGGCGTTCGCTGGAATGAAAATGGTGTCTGAACTCCGGCAGTCGCTGGATAAATAGTTCACTCAACAAAGCGTAGTGATAAGCAGGAAAAGAAAGGAAATTTTCAGAATTTCTTTTCTTTTCATGGATTCTGTATTTCTTATGTATAGAAATGCATTACCAAGTGGAACAGAAATGAAAGGAAAACTCATGCTTTGCGACAAATGTCGCCGAATTCTGTAACATTTTACAGGAGGAGATCCAGTGCGAATAATCAGATTAACAGGAACAATGAAGTGAGTTGAAGCAATTTATGCTCGATTAAATTCCATGCGAGTAATGTGAATGAACATGTAATATATTAATGAAATAAAAATTACTAAGATTTCTAATAAATTCACTAAACTCGAGCTGTTTCCCATTTCATTGTCAGGGAAAGAATGTAAACTGTTTATATCATCCATTTTAGTACACATACTCTTTACGTTGGAATACAGTAAATAGTTTTGTTGAAAGACATTAAGCATATGAATTATTTCCCTATTACTTAGTAATATCTTAGCAATCTGTAAGCATCTCTTACGACACTTGAATGGAAAAAACAGTCACAATTTAATATCATCTAAGTTCATCTAAGATTAATTGCGCTAAATGTAATAATAATACAAATAAATCATTATAATACTACTCGTAAATTATATAAAATATATAAACATACTTTTAATGACTACAGCTAAAATCTCAATCAAATGTAAACGTAATAAACTATCACCCGGCTATCAGGATTCATTGGCAATGATATTATGCCAATTATCTTAAAACCTCTTTTAAACGTAGTCATAACAATCTATTATTCCACTTGCAGGTTTCAACAACTGCTTCTCCTTTTACAAGCCATTAAACATTGGCAATGATATTATGCAGCTTACAGTGACAGGTAAGTTAAATCATAACTTATCTGTACTACTACAATGAACGCCTCAAATCAATCATAAATAGATTATCTACTTTAGGGAATATTCTCAAAACTCTAATTAATTTAGCATGTTGATAAAATTTACTTTCTGATGTTATGCATACTAAAAAACTTCGTACTAAGTTCTTCTGTGATATTTCTCACAGGCTTCCTTAGTCCCTGTCTATGTCGACGAAGACATAGATGTAATCGACCCGCTCCATAGATGTAACACTTAAAGAGTCTTAATGCTTATTTTAATATCCACCATTGCCTATATATAACGTAACTAACGTGTTCACTCTAAGTTTAAATAAAATCGTAAATTGAAATACTACGGTTCCTATCTTCCACTCCCCAAACACGGTAATGTTATTTCAGCTGGACGTCTTTTATAGTTCGGCAGCTGGGATCTTTCACAACTCATAAGAGTTGATTTTGGTCGGTTCAATTCGCGTACTATGGGTTTTGACGCATTACTATTAAAAATTAATAATAATAGATGGTAACTATAATCTATAATTTACTCCGCGAACGCCTGATTTAGCGTCTAGAAGAAATAGGTTTTTAAGGAAGAACTTTTTTGACAGCTAATCAGAATTATCTAAAGTCTAAAGAATAGATTTAGTATGTACCTTTCTATCTTAGGGTTTCTTGTTTATAATATAGTATCAAGACGGCAAAATATCGCTAATTGAGAAATAGAAGATTATCTGCTGGTCTACCAATGCAATCAACCAACCGTATAACACATTCACGAGAAATACCATCCTTTAATGATAAATACTCCGTCCAGTCGCTAACAAAAGGAAGTATACTTACAATCAACATGAAAATATTTATATATAATACTCTACCGTGGACCTAAAAAGAAACAGTTTAAAATGAGATAGCACTAGTATTAGTTCTGCATTATTGCAGAAATGATGAAACAGTTAACAAATTGTAGCACAAAGAAATCACTTAATCTTTATAGGACTGTGACATCATCATCAATCTCATCAAACATCGATATCATTTGACGAAAAGAAATCGAGTTAAAAGTATGTAATAGCAAAATGGAGTATTTTCAGCAACTAACAGAAATATATATCAGATTGATGACCATATCCTTTCTATGGGCGCAAGGAGTTTTATATCTCTAACGTTTACATTTACAATTTTACAAAACTTAAGCTGAAGAATCAAAACAGGATATGCTAAGAATTATTCTCAGTTGTATTCACATTATTACGGTTTACTTACCGATCACAAACAACTTTTCAATAGTAGCATTCAGAAATGGCACGCTCTTACTTACGTTACTGAGAAATGGGTAACTACAATGAAAATGAAGTCAGGTCACCTTTATCACATTCAGAAAGTTATACTCCGCGAAACACAAAGTAATTGAGGTCATTAGAACTAGCACAAAGGAGACACAAAGATGTGATACACATTATCGCACTTGTATTTAAGACCATTGCACCACTTTAGAAAAGGAGTTACTGCAACCATCTGCAAGGTTATTCCGAAAGAAAGTACTTTAGTCATATAACCTAGCAGTGTTGAAATATATTGTCATAAGTGTCAATGAATTAGTTTCAATTAGTAGTTGTACCCACTAAATGTAAATTTATGTCATGTTTAGGTCACCTTTAAAAGTACAGGTTATTGTCGTTGTTGCAGGTAAAACCTAAAACACAAATTTAGATGGCCTGCTGATTGCTTTGTCTATTCTATTACTACAATTTCCATTATTAATAGGTGCTACCATGAGTTCAGTAGACAGTTGACTTGTAATACTTGCTTTTGCTCGTCAAAACTATCGAGCTCAAAATCACTTCTTTATATCGCAAAAGCAAAAACACTATCACTGAATGATAACGTATCTCTAGGATTCTTCTATTGAAATTATCGTCCTAGGATCAGATAAACAGGTAACAGAATTGTACGTAAAGCGGAATTTAATTAACGTTCAATCTTATTCAGTAGGGTAGCCAAGTTAACACTAAAATATATTCTTACGGTATTTTTTTTGCAGTGCATTACCTCTAGTGGGAGAATACCTTTTAATTACCCTTTGATATGCCACTACTCTCTTTCTTTAGATACTATCTTTCTTTTGCATAGAAGTCTTACGTTTAAATGGTTTTTTAATGAAAATATTGCAATATATTTGTCTTGCTTGCTCTCGTTGTTTTAATCTATGTTAAAACATGTTTAAATTAAAACATGTTTTAAGTTTGTTGACAATTTAATTTTTAATTCCTCTATATTTCATTTATGTAAATTGCTGTCACAAAGTTACGTATTTACCTGGTTAGGCAGATTGATATTATTCAGTGCATTAACATAAACCGAAATCGCTGGTATGGTCTTGAGCATAGAGAGAAATACTACACTGGTACTTAAAACGGTGGTCAGAAGAAAAATATTTAAAAGAAGATAGAGAATTCAGTACAGCGAAGAGATTTAAAGAATAGTAACTACAATCAATATATGAAATTAGTGAATCCATACTTCAAACATATGCACCTAAATAGAAATGTTGCATTAGGCTGTAGCCTGGTAACAAGTGGTAAGAATATACTAAGTAATAATAATCTTAATAATAATATTTTTTTTTTGAAATACATATTATCTTTAGAAGATGCTTAAAATGCACTCCGTGTAAAAAGTACACGGAATTATTTAATAAATCAATAAAAAAATAATTACACAATTAAAATTTATTTGATCACTCTGAAACTAGGCTCCATCTAGTGCAATAATATCAGCATTTTAACTCAATTATTCATACATCTTAAGTGGCCTAATGAAGAGCTGTCTAAAACTTTCACTGAGTTATATTTAAATGAATTGCCGCGCATGATTACCTAGACGAACTTCGAGACTTCCCTCTATATAGCATCATAAGCTTTATAAAAGGTTCTAGATGGTTTTAGCCCTCTATAGGCCCGTGACAATGGGCCCATAGGCCTAAGTGAATCCCCTTGGGATCGCCGGTATAACCTAACCTAACCTATATTTAAACGATTTAATCGACTCGAAACGACTTTTTCGATGTAGTACGTTAAAATTCAGGAGTTTGGTGGTTCATAATCCCTAAGTATTTTGCACAATTCTCATAACTCTCGAAGTTTTATCTGCTAAATATGTCTAATATTGACGTATTAGACATATTATAAGACACAAAGTGTTCTCAAATTGTTATGTTAACGGAAAACAGTGCTACCAATCTACAAAAAAAAAGAATTAACGCGATTTTCAATCGTTCTTTAAAATTTAATTAAGTATAGAAGTTATTGTAATCTTAATAATGAAGTGATATGTTATATATGAAGCCTTTCCAGTACTTTCTCAATGATCACATAACCTAAAAACATGATTTACATAAACATATCTCCTCACTTTTTTCTGCATTTAAAATAAAGTTTATTTAGTCTTTATTTTTTCTTATATCAAAAATAAAAACCTTAACGTTTTTTCATGCATTTTAAATATTTACTCACATAAACGCACATTACGTAAATTTTCACATCCATGCGTTTGAAATTTGAGGTCCTCTCAAGAGCCCTAAATAAAGAAGTAATGAGCGTAAAATTTAACAATACCCTCCATTAGAAGCACTCATATTGGGTTAGTTTCTCCACATAAGTAAATTGAATAGACATACACATCATGGCAATACGTGAATGTTGGATTCACTGTAGTACATCAGAATATGTCGGAAGGAATGCTGCTACGTGGATTTGGTTAAGAAATGAAAATACTACAACTGGATATGGAATGACTGAAAAATGCCACACTTCATGAGATCGGTAATGATGCGTTGAAATTAAAATTGAATTGGAAAAGTGGAAGAAAAGGAATTAAAGATAAGAAAAATAAATAATATAAACTCAACTCCAAAGAACATGTCGGCAATGAGAAATGGTTTGGCGAGTACACAAAGCAACAAGATTTGTTAATAAATTTGAGTGCCTCATCCAGTGAAGCACGGAACTCAAAATTAAATTTTTTTAAATTGCGAACACTTCAACCTGTTACCAGGTGCACCGAATATGAAGAGTCAAATGACAGTTAATCCCCACACATGCTGCTATGTCTGCGTTTGAGTGGGGTGGACTGATGGATAGATAACATACTTCAACCGTCTATGTGGAAATACATAACCTTTTATATATGGGTATTTTAACAAATAACAAAGTGAATTATTTATACGAAAATGATACATTGTGGGTGTAGATGGTTAAAATTTGCAAAATAAAAGTTGAGAGTAAAAACCAGTGGTGTCACGTTGTTCTACAGGTGAATAAAAATTCAAATAATTGTCCAAATAAATGTCGGCAATGATTATATTTTCTAAACTTCAAAAATATTTGATTAATCTTTTTATTTATTTTGTGATAATTTTTTGGACAAGAATTTTCGTAAATCCATTCGGCACCCTACAAACCATCTGGCTGTCTGTATGAGCGTCCATATAAATATAAATGCTAACTAACGTCAAATACATATTCCGAATTATCGTAATTATAGAGCGACTACAAGTGTCTTCTCACAAACGTGAACATATGGCTGAAACACACATATAATATAGAAATTTAGAATATAATCAAACCAACCTCACATATTCCTTAAGAAATATTCACTCATTAGGTAGAAGTTTAAAATTTAGTAAAGAAGGACAAAACTGTGTAACCGGTTTCAACTATTTTTATACCCTTTACACAAAAAGGTGTTAAAAGGACACATCAGGTTTCTTAAGATTTTGAAACGCATTGAAGGAAACGTCTTCCCCGTAAATGAAGTGGAACTCAACGAGTTGAGTTCATTTAGCCCCGTCCATTTTTCCATCTGCCTGCTTCAGTTTAAAACTGTCATTCGGTTCTTGAGCTATTTTAAGCTATATAACCTACCAAATCAGTTCTTCCTAGTTCTTGACAGAAAATCTTTTTTATTTGCTGATGTATGTAGTTTAAATATGGAATTTAAATAGAATTTATAGACTGTAACTAGTATAATAAATATGGGTTTGATCGGTTTGGATTTAAATATAACTTGAATATAGATCAAAAAATTAATTTTTTTTTCTTTTATTTTCTTTATAATTTTTATTTCATCTGTTTTCATTTTCAATTTCGAATATATGTATCTGTTATAGAAGAGAAAATTAGAATTAAATATAATATCTATCGGTAGATACGTAGATAGATATCTAATTATAAGTATAAGTTTCTCCAACTTAAAATTTATAGTAGTTCTTACTAGTATTATTATAAAATATATTATGTCATATATATATTATAAAAATTTTTTATATTTAGTGTTAAATAAATGAGACCTCAATATTTGAATTTTTTTTTTTTTAATAACCTTTCTAATAAATAAAATTAATTAATTAATTTAATAAAATGGACGATTACGCAGTCACAGCATTATATTTGATATTCCGTTGGGAAATCTACTGAAAATATAGATTGAACATTAGACTTCTCTTACTACCGACTTTATGTTACCGAACGAGATCTGGAAGATCCCGTCCTTGAATATTTTACAGCACATTGACCCCACTATCATGAATAAAACATCAACAAAAAAAAATTTTTAAAAAAAATGAATACAAAATATTTGAATATACCATAATAGTAGAAAAATTTTATATGCGCTAATGCTATATGATATAGGTTTATTATCAATCGAAAGCTGTACCTGAGGTAGGGAGTAAGAGAGATTTGTAAACTCTCACTTCAAGCTGATTTGGCTTGTATTTCCCTGAAGAATAAAGTTAGAGTTAGTTAGTTAGTTGAATTGTTAATGTTCGAATATTTTATAACTGTAGATCTAAGTCCTTAATCGGTTGGGCTTTATTAATATTTTTATTATGTTTCTTATTATTAGTTTTTTATTATGAAGACTCTAAACTTTAAGAAAGAAGTGCTCCTTTAATATATAAAAAGTTGATATGAAAGTGTATAACTTCCCTTTTTTTATTCATAGAATAACCTTTTAACAAAATATGGACCAAAAATTAGTTAAGATTTCATTGAAGAATATTTTTCACATGATAAGCTTGTAGTAAAGCTCGTTTCATATCCCCCTTCAACAAGATCCTAGTTATTCTATTAATTCCTAGCAGGATTTTGAAAAGAACAATTTTTGAAAACTTTTTGTTTTATATTGGAGAATTTTTCAAAAAAACAGTGGGTTTTTAATGTAACGATAACTCTGCACTGGGAAAATCAATTATTATTAACTGATATTATAAATTTAAACTCGTTTCTACAAACATCAATTATGTTGAATAAAGAAGACTATAAAATTGTTTTTAAAAACTGTAAAAGAAAATTGTGGTAGATAGCTGAAGCCTTCAAGACTTCTGAAATTAGTGTGTTGACAATTTAATGAAAATTGGAGTATGCATATCGTGGGCACCACTGGCTTCTTGCAAACACCAAACCCATATTCCAGGAAAAGAAATTTGGCCTAATTGAAAAAGTGATTTCCGAAACTAAGATCTGTTTTGAAAGCAAAGCTAAGTAATCTTATGGAAAAGATATCGAAGAATTAAAGGACTGCTAGAAGGCTAGTATGGAATGAATGAGTGAACTTCTTAAAGATAAGTAGCGAACCAAAAATAATCACGCAGAAGTCAAAGAAAACGATGTTAAAATGAAATGAATCACAATTTGAATCGCTTCTCCGTTTACTATAATGTCTAGAACTAGCTTCCGACCACTGGCTTCTTGCAAGCATCAAACAGACATTCCAGGAAAAGAAATTTAGGTGAAATGAAAAAGTGATCTCCGAAACTAAGCTTTAGTTTGAAAGCAAAAATAATTTTTTTATGAAAAATGTATCGAAGTTAGTTAGAGTTGCGCTGAAATGAATACATGCGTCACTCTTAAAGGCGCACATATTAACGCATAAAATCGTATCTCAAAAAATAAGTTTTTTAATTTAAATTCATTTAGATCCAATGAATGATGAACGTATTTAAATCTAAAGAATAACGAAGAAGTTTTTTGAATATATTTGCCATCTTTTATAAAAATCTTAGAGTTATAAGGCATACACTACGATGATGAAAGAATTTTTAATTAATTTCTGGTTTCATATATTTCAATTTTTGTTCTACAAATCTGCCTTCTACTTATATGATATGGACTATAAAGACCAATAGCAATATTATTGTCTGCTATATAACAGATATTTTAATTTTTTGGTTTATAATTTTATGGTCTTAAGAATTTAAATAAGCTTTTACGAAAATATCAATTAAATTTTTTATGTCTTTAAAAATCAAACAATAATCTTTTAACTATTAAAAACGTTTTGTTTTTTTATATCTTTATGATTATCAACATCACGTCAGTCTTTTTATGTTATCATAATCATAAACCATCATTACAGCATTAAAATGTAATTTTAAATAAATCTGTCAAATTTATCGCGAACACGTTCTTTGGAAGTGAGCAGCCTAAAATATTGCCATGTATTTCACACAACATCACTACTTCAGCCGATCTGTCGCCCGTCTTTCTGTCTTTCAAATTCAACGCCTTAATCCACATTACGTCCAAGTTAAACCGCTTTTTCCACTTTATGGCTACGCGACGAGGTGCGCTACTGTTCACGCACTGGTTTGACAACAACAACAACAACAACAACAACAACAACAAAAACAAAAACAACAACAACAAGTTGAGATATTTTATTTACATTTTTAGTTGAAATCAGGCAAAAAGATACTTTAACGACTTACAAGCAACAATCATTAGTAATTTAAAGACTTTAAGATTTGAAGATTATTGACGGTTCGGCGTTATGTGGCTTAGGATGTTCGAGGTTTAGTCTACGTAGCATCAAATTTACGAAACAAGTTTCGAAATACTTTCGTATAATTTGTGGGATTTTCTACGGACATTAAAAAGTTTTTTTTACTCTAAATAAATAACCATTTACGTATATGAATAATTCGAATATGTATAGATTTACAATAATACTAAATTATATAAATTTCATAAATAATTCAAATTTTTTCTCATTAAATTTCAATACATTTATAACACAATTTTAATTAGAAATAATAGCATACGCAAAATATCATATACTTAATATATACAAATAATATATACGAGTAATATTTTACTCGTAGATAGTAGATACTTTTAAAACTATTAATTAAAATATTGATATATGATAAAGTAAACAATAAGCTAAAATAAAATATATTTATGGTTTTAGTAACTTTTTGCATTGATCCCAAACAATTTAGTATTATTAGTATTACTTTAGTATTAATTTAGTACATTTTATTAGTATAACTTTAATAAGTTAACGCTTAACTTTAGTTGATAATTGACTTTCAATAGAATAATCACAGAACAAATCTGAACATATTTAAATAAAATAATTAATTCAATTGTATTTAAAACATATTTAAATTCAATTAGATTAGATCAGTCAAAAGTAGAATTACAATAATTATGAAAATAGAAATACGTAGATAAAAATAAAAATCGAAGCTAAAAACTGCACTTCTTTATTACTACTTTTTTTAAAAATATAATCAAATAAGTATATACTTTCCCAGCAAATTAATAAAAAGTTTAAGTTCGAACATACAAGTCAAGTACGGCTTTGAGTCAGTTGACTAATAAACACTGGCTCTGAACTTAGGGTACGAGTTCAACCCTAAGTACTTGCAATCAAAGATAAGAAATAATATCGAAAGACACTGATGATAAATATTTGACAATACTCGAAAGAGCTGCATGATCAGCCAAAAATTTAATTAATTAAAAATAACTAAAAATATTTGTTGTTGCAATTCACTACTGTTCGAAACCTCTCTAGTAAATACAATTGTTGCTATGAAGCCCATCGTAAAAGTGTATCCGAAATGTAAAACAACATCCAAAACATATTTAAGGATCGCTCGATCTTTAAATTTTGCCCAAGCACTGTATATTCTAAAAATCTTTTAGAAGAATTTGTAAGAAACGATTTTGAGAAAAAATAATTACATAATGAATCCCAACAAGACTTTACCACATACTCCGTCTGTACAGAATTTTCGTTTGCCAATCTCTAAAAAAATTTTACTTATACAAGTCATTGAGATGATAATAGGTTAAAAAAGAAAATCTTTAACTTTTAAGTGAAACAGTGGAACTAAGGTCAAAAAATATGATGCTGTGTCTTTAATGGGACTAAATGGGTTTTGCACAATTCATGCTACTGCAGATCAACCGAACTATTAACTTTAAGATGTACTCTCAACAGGTAACCAGATTAAATGAATCACTCTCGGTATAATGGACGGAATTGTTGATAAACAAGGCCGTTGTCTTTCATCATAGCAATGCTAAACCATTTAGTTGTTAGGTGAGATTTAAAAAATATTAAAGAAAACGTTATTATCCATCAAGTAGTCAAGATCAGAGTTAGTAAGCACCAAAAATATGTTTAAATCACTTCAGATTTTTTAAACACTTAATCAAATTCCTTTTTTGACGCATCCATTCACTGTGTTCCACTCACTGATTATTCAAATATTAGTCTCTCTTCATTCCGAATATGAAGCGAACCAATATTTTGTGAATATAGGTTCGCTTTCTGGCTATAATAAAATTAGATCTTCGGATCTCTACTCTTCTATATTAGGGGTTCTTGCGATGAATGTGGTAGTAAAACGGCGAAAAATCACTAATCACTAATTCAAATCACTAACACTGCAACCAATCAACCAAACCAGGAAAACAATTCTTAAATATAAAAAATCACACTTTGAATTACTTCCTTACATACCATTCTCTCTAGATCCATATTTAAGTGTTAAGAAAAACCATTCCACAAACAAAATATCGAAGAGTTAGAGGAATGTGTGAATAAATGCACCAATCTAAGGAGCGAGTATGTGGATAAATAGACTCGTCTTCTTAAGAAATATTGATTATCTGAACCGGAAACTTATTGAGCGATATTATTACATATATGTTTAAGTAATTCTTGTTCTTTCTATGCCAGTTACATAGAGAGATTGCAAACAATAGTGAATTGTTACAACAAAATATTTATTTATATTAAATTAATTGAATTTTTGCCTGATCATACAGCTGTTTCGAGTACTACCAAATACCCATCATCAGTGGTCTGGGAATTATTTCTTATATTTAATTATTCGTAAATAACTTTTTGAGACTGCAAGTACCAAGAGTTGAACTCATGCCCTGCCAAATTTGAAACTCTGAGTCAGTTTTAATTAGTCAGTTAGTATGCAGTATAATTACATTACTTAATAAAACTAGCTTGATATTAAAATCAATAGTTGCTTCCTGGTCAAAAAGCTATTGCATAAAATAATTATTGAAATATTTATGAATATAAATTTTTACTTAGTCTTACTTTAAAATAAATTGAACAACAAACACTTAAAATGTTGGTAAAACCTTTCAACCAAATTATTTGCACTTCACTCATAGAACTAAATTCTTTCCATGACAAAAACCAGCAATTCAGACTGAAGAGGAATTATGGAAAAAACCAAAAAATGATTCAGAAAGTCTTTTGGGTTCGCGGTTGCGAAAATTGAATTAAAAATGAATCATAAAAAGAAATATTCCTTTCATAGGATGTAAGTGCTTTAGGGAAATTTTTCTCAATTAGTGAATAATAAATTACGAGAAAGAAAATGAACATAAATGAACATAAAGTAAAAGAAAATGAAATATTATAGAACAAAAACAAAGAAAACGAAAAATAGAATAAAATTGAATAAAAAATCTTCAACATCATTTACTAAAGTAATTAAGTTAGACACTGGAAATTATTCTATGGTTAGACAAAATGAAATAAATTTGTGAAAAGCTGAACTAAGTTAAGTATAATTAATAAACTTAGGGTAAAATTCAGTAATGGAAAGTGCATTTAATTATTTATTGCTATTTTTGAAAATTTTAATAAAAAAGTTTATATCAGAAATAAAAAATGTACCTCTTAACGAACTTCAAATTTACTTGCTTTCATACAAGCGAATGCAAGTACATATACATTACAACAACAAGAAGAAGAGCGATAATAATGTTAACAGCTGTCGCATCGACAGTTAAAAAGGAGGTAGGAAAACTTGTAGACACTGAACGAAGGAAAAAAAGGAAGTGAAATAAGAAGAAATTTTCCCTTTAGAAAACTTTGGCTTGGCTGGGAAATTAACTCGGGCTTGGATGAAACTTGTAAAGATTTAATTAAAATTATTTTTATTTTGTTTCTTTTCTTGATTTATATTAAAACCACACGTGGTAGTTTTAATAAAATTTAAGCAAACAAGTGAAGTTTTTACTACTTTTTACTACTAAAAACAATTTTAAAGAATTAATGAAGTTATAAATGGAGATTATTATTATTAGTATAGTTTTTCATGTGAATACATATATACCTACGTATGTTGATTGATTCATTGATTCCGCATCTCACAGTTATCAATTACTATCCTTTTGAACACCACTTTGCTTCTGAGAAGCTTTTATCGATATATTTGATTCAACCATTTAAGTTTTTTTGATTAAATAGATCTCTCGTTGAAACTGTTGAAAAGTCTGATCCTTCTCATTCATCCAATTGAATTTATATAATTAAATAGACCTTTCTTTGTTATTGCTGAACAGTGTGATAAACAATCAAAACGTTACTTTCTGGTAAATCTCTTTGATTTGTTAGCCAAAGAGAATGTGGAGTCACAGAAAATGTTGTTATCGTCATTTTTCGTCCAAAATCCCGTAAATTCTCCAATATTTGTTAAACGAAAGTCTTGTTTTCTCTGTGTGGGTCCCATAGGTATATCAGGTATACTCCATACAAGTACAAAAACTGCAGTTAGTCTGGGAATATAGAATTAATATTTGGAATCCATACTGCCAATTAATAAGTTTCCTGGACCTGGTCTTATTGTATAAAGGCGAGTTCGATCGAAATATAGTACATGTTGTTCTTGACTTCTATGTTAGCAATTATACCCTAACTACAAAAAGTAGAGATGAATGTCTTTTTTAAATATCTCTAAAATAACATAAACCCGTATGTCTAGGCAGAACTTATCTGTCAGCTTTTTCAATCCCTTCAATGCTCTTATAACCGGTGAGTTTCACACGTCGCTTTAGCTTTAGATAATTGAGATTATTTAATAAAAATGTTAACATAAAGAAGCATTTGAAAGATGAATATGGGATAAGATAATATGTTACCATCCTAAACGATAATTTGGAACTGTGTCGAAAATCTGACAATATCGGTAAGTGTGATCTACCCAAAAGTCAGCTGTTTTCAGCCTGGGATAAGATAGTGTGTTATTATCCTAAACGATAATTGGGAACTGTGTCAAAAAACACAAAACTAAATCATATTAGGATCTTAATCTAATGGCGCAGAAGTTGCTTATGGTCCCATGGTTATCAGATTAAAGCGAAAACTCCTCATACCTCCTTAACATTAAATTTCCAAATTTAGATTGAATCTTTTTTATCTTCTTCATAACGGTTTTTATCTTTTTTTTTCTAATTGCATTATCTATAATTTCAAAAGTGGAATATAAATTGTCCATTTCTAGTAAAAACTTTACAAGATACATTTATAGACAAATAAAAAAAATAAATAAAAAAATCTTGTGTCCCAAGTGCTATAATTTTTGTAAATTCCATAAATTGAGATGTCAAAGCGGAATAGCGGGAGCAAAAAAGATCGCCCTTTACCTAGCAATCGAGTTCTTGAGAGTCGCTACTTCATGCTGCATTTGTAAAATCATCAATAAGATATGACATACTAAGCGGGTGCTTAAATACATATGTTAATATGTGAGTTGGGTCTTAAAGGACTTCCCACAATAACATAATGAATTATAATATATATAAAAAAAGAGCAATAGGTCTTGCATATAGATGCATAACAGATAAAGATACAAATATATGAATATAAGCTGAAGGATTTATTTCATCAAATTGCTCTAAAATAGCATATACAGAATATGAAGATTGTGCATCGTTGCAGATGCCTCCTTCAATGATGATGAGGCTACAAGTACCTCAACTGCTTTAAAAACTGCAATATACGTAAAAAGTAGAGTTTTAATGAGATTTTAAATTTATTCATTTCATGTAAAGTAATTTTTGCAGAAGAGGCGTAAAAACCCGTATGAAGTACATTCCGCAAACGTTTGAAATTAAATCCCGGAAAACCCTTTAGAACGTGTAACTGTGGAAATTAGAGTTTAAAATTCACTTACACTTTTTGAATAGACGAAGAATGGAAGAACAAAGGATTCGCATTGCGGTTAAATGAAAAGGTTGTGTGCTCGTATCTTTAATTAAAAAATTTAACTACAAAGGTAATTTAATGCTGGTTTAATGAGTTTAACTAAAAAAAATAAAGCAATATACTTCTTTATTTTAACATAAAACTGAAAAAATTAAAATATACTTTAAACTGCTATAATATATTTAAGTGTATCTATAAACGTTACCTAATGAAAATACGAGTTAATATGTATACTACATTCCATTTTTAATTTAAATATTTATATTAGATGAGTTTACGGATAACAGGTTCGTTCTCAATGAACAAATGTGCTGCTTAGTAAATTTTTTTCCATAAAATATTTAACTTATTAATAACTATATGAATAGATACATTTATTTTCCAGAAATATATATGCTTCTAGTAAGTTAAGTACCTTGGTTTAATAAATAAATTCATAAATAATCGAATAGATTTGATATCAAACAACTCCTCAATATCTAAAAGAAGACAAAAATTTTCACTAAATTATCACTATTATATTATTATTAAGTATTATCTGATTTTGATCATATGTTTTTGTCGTACATTGGCACATTTCCATTTGAAAAGTGCTTCATCATATCACAAACAATGGATTTTAAAATAATGCGATTGGTCACATTTAAAATGCATTTCATTAAAAAAATTAAATTTCTTTTAAATCAACCCTTATTTATATATTTTTCGTACAGATACATTTCTTTCTTCATCTGGAATGCGAAGGGACAGCGATTAAATGCTCTGGGTTCTGGTAATAAATATTGCGGGTATCATTGTGTAGTCTTTATTAAAACTCACCATACATGTTAATGCCTCTTACAATCAAAGGTAACCAAACAACGAGTCCATATAGTCCATAGAAACTGCGAATAGATTAACTTAGCTTCTCATCATATCGGGTGCAACAAAAACTGGATGAGAAAATAAGAGGATAACACAAGACAGAAATATTGTTAGAATGCAATTTTTTTATTATAATCTGACATATAACTTTATAGCATTTATTTTTTTAATATGGTTTCCAACATATGTTCGCTCCCGCTACAAGTTACTTGGCCCATACGATCAGTCCAACTTTTGACTATTTTTTGCAATAAATGTGGTCATATGGCGTCAATGATGCCAATGGTGACATAAACATTGGCTTCCAATGCTTCAAGAGTTGCTAGTTTGTCGGCATACACCAATGACTTAACATAGTCTTATAAGAAGAAATCGAGAAGCGTTAAATCGCTGAACCCAGATGACCAGTTAACAGGACCACCTCTGGAAATAAAGTTTTTACCAAACTGATATCGCAATAAATCGATTGTTAAACACGCTGTCTGACAAGTTATGCCGTCTTCTTGAAAACAAATGCTAAAAGTCGTCGATGTTTAACTGATTAATTTTTTTGAAATTGCTAACAAAAATTCAGTCAGCATAGATCGATAGCGCTCGCCATTCACCGTAACGGCAGCTCCTTCCACATTTCGAAAGAAATAAGGACCGATGATGCCACCAGTGTGTAAATCGCACCAAACAGTAAATTTTAATGAATGTAATGAGGCTTCATTAACGGCTTGAGGGTTATCTTCGCTGCATATATGGCAATTTTGCTTATTGACGCAACCATTTAACCAGAAATGAGGTGACCGTAAAATGGACGAAGGGATGTATGAACTTCGTGAACAGTTTAATTTTTTTCTAAGTAAATATCCACAAATTGGAAGAATTGTTCTACCGTTAAACGATTTATGATGAATTGGTGCACAGAAATGGCAACACAGTTTGACATTCTTAATAGTCAAACCATAGTTATCGATAGGGGAGAGAAGAGATTTGCATAAGTATGTACAATATACAGCAGGTGTATTTCTACTACAAATGACTCTCTTTTTTGCAATTGTTATATGATTTATAAAATCTATACAACAAAGTCTATCTCCTCCATTATTTCAATAATCCAGATGAATTTTACCATAGTTGGCTAATACAATTCCTTTAATAACAATGTAATCGAGGGATTATAGATGTATAATAGCACAATGACGAAACTGTTAACATTGTATCTATTATCTATCTATTCAATGTTATGCTTATATAGATAATGCCATTCAATAATGTTTTACAAATTGCTATGTTAGTGAAATAATAGCTGACCTTAACTTCAGCTTGAAGATATTCATCTAAAATTCTATAATTGATTAAAATTTGCAGCTTTAAGTCGTCTATATACAAAAAAAAAACTACCGAAAATCAAACGAAAACTACTTAATGCCATCACAATGGATCTTATGATACACTAACGTTATTTGGCAGTAGATGGCGTGTGCAGTTTTGTTAGTGTAAATAATATAAAAAGGTAATAGCTTTGAATCTTGATATCTCGAGAAGTAAGCAATCTTATTATATGCCTTATTGAAATAACTGATACAAAATAGCTAACTCTACTTAAATCCACTGTTAAATCGAAGTGCCCGAAAAATTGGAACAGTGTCGAATGACGTAATGGAAGAGTTCCTTACAATAGTAAACTATACTAAAATTCGTTATTGAATGCGCGTACCCGAAAAGTTGCCTACGGGTCCAGAAGTATGTTTTACGACGTGTGATTGTCAAAAGAAATTGTCTGTTTCTATTATTTTTACAGGATGATGCATTTCTTTTTCCATTTGCCCTGCATATTCTTCAGTAACATGAGTTCTCAATAGGTTGCAGCTTGTTTATAGATGTGATTTTTAATGTTCAAGTCTACCAGTTTACTCATGGATATAATTTCGATATCAAAACCTCCGTCACATACAATATTATGTGATAACCGATGGCTTTTAAGCCTCAAACTAAACATTTTCAAACGAGATTTTAAGGATGCCGTCGTTGAATATTTCGCAACATAATCGCTACAAATTATACCGTTAGTATCCGATACATCTATTATAATAATGCCCACCTTAGGATCCTTCTTAACTACTACATTAGGTGGAAGATCAAGCTTAAACCCACCATGATATCTGCCATGGTCCAAATACTAAAAGCGAGATCGCTGCAGTAGCTTAGATGCCATACTCATCGCACTAAAGTTTGACAATACTCAATACAAACACCAAATCACCTTGTTCACAAACTCAAGTATCTTGATGTTGTTCTACTCCCTTAGCACAACTTTACCCCATATGTGGACTACGCCATCTATAACTCTCGGCTTAGGTATGTTGTATTGAAAAATGTCCTTTCGAAGACACAACTAGATTAACTGTAAAGTTAAAGTAGTTACGCCCCCTACTATTATATGCTTTCCTCATTTGTTTTGCAATTAACTTTGACCAGATGAAAAAAATCTTAATGCCAAACATAGGATGCCCCAAGCACACCGCTAGAGTTCTATAGCTTTAGTTTCATAGTTAGTGATGCTATATATGCTCCCCCTGTGTGGGCGCATGCTACAACCATAAAGTCGTATTCACGCTTAATGAAAAGTGCACATAGACTGTCAAACTTACGCATCTGACGTGCTTAGTATTGACTGAACGTATGCCAATAGCGGCCAGAAACAGTTTTTTACCTTAATGAATAGCAACATCGGTGGGATCATTTCTAAAGATCAAGATGGACGCACTCACTAATTCCAGATATAAAATTTTGAACCAATTGCGGAACTGGAGACTTGAGGTTTCGATTAACGGAATATCTTACGGGGGTATGGACGCTTCCGTGAATACTTATACTGGTTCAGGCTAGCAAGTAATTCGCACTGTCAGTTATGTTCAGATAAATTAGAGAGTTCCGATCATATAATTAGAGACCGTATAAGATTCGTAGATATTAGACAAAATCTAGAGACACTAATTGGAAAAGCTAGCGCTTCTTCAATGCTAATGCAGATATTGGCAAGCACTGAAGAGTAGAAGCTGTAGAAATGTATAATCCCTAGAACAATAAACATTGTTAAAGTGGGCGAAATACTTAGTACACAATCAGAGTGAAAGCACGTTAAGTGCTCTTCTAAGGAATATCTTAACTGATCGTATTGCAGGGCTCTCCAGGATTTTGAACTAAGAATGTGGAAAGTTTTTAGTCCATAGGCATGTATAACTCAATAGGTTTTTGTATCTTTAAAAGATTTTTCCTCCAGGTTCAATAGCAAAAAAAAAAAAAAAATTAAAATGGAAGGAAGGAATCTGTCTTTTCGAGCGCAAGCTTTAAGTAATATTTAAAAGAATAATATTACTAACTTAACTGAATTTTTACCAAAACAAGTCCTTTAATAAAGGTATATAGTAAAAGCTAAAGCAAATCTCACTAAAGAAAGATCATAACTTATTAATTTTTCGTCAGTATTTATTTTTTTAAATCCTACTATCCTATATGATATATATATATATATATAAAGGTTTCAAATTTCAGTAAAGAAGGACCATAACTTATTAATTTTTCGACAGTATAAATTTTTTTTAAATAGTTTAGTACTATTAGTTAGGTTAGTTCTAACTAATTTTAACCAAGACAAGTCCTGTGATAAAATATATAGTAAAGGTTTCCAATCCCAGTAACCAGGGCTTCGAATCAATATTTTTTCCGTTCCGGTTTTTGTTCCGGTTCAAAAAAAAAATTATGTCGATTCGGTTCCGGTTTTCGTTCCGGCAAAAATATCGTTTGCTTTCGGTTCGGTTCCGGCTCGAAGCCCTAGGCAAAACTATAACTTACTGATTTTTCGTCAGTATCTGTTTTTTTAAAAACTACTAACTTTACTTATTTTAACCAAGACAAGTCCTATGATAAAAATTGGTTTTATGAAACCTTTCTTATAAACCTTAAAATTTCAATGGAAAAGTTAATACCACAAAGAGAAAGAATCCAGATGTTTTATTGTTGCTTTTAATTGATGGTAATCGCTTAAGCATGGAAAACTATTAAACTTTTTACAATCCTGAGTTGAGTAAAAGTAACTGGGAATGCTCGTCGTATATGCAACATAAGATGAAACTCAATTTAGTATCTAAAAGTAATATTTTCTTTCCGAATGCTTTAGGAAGAGTACATCGAATGCAAAATAAAAATCAATTTCAAGATAATAAAATAAAATTGTTGATGCAATAGCTGGAATTGGTGCTGTTGCTGGAGCTGGTGCCAGTCAGCGATTCAAAACAACCTTCGATAGATGCAAATACGAAAATAATAAATTATTTGATTTCAGATTTATTTGTAGACATTTATAACTTATTCATTCACAACGGCATACACAATGGTATTCCGCTATAGACCATATCTCTGCCTATCTCTAGCTGGGGAACGCTTCACCACGTCCATAAATGTATTTTTAATAAGCATTTCGACACCGTATTTTAATGAGTTGATATCTTGAACATCTTTTAATGTTTAACTGAATTGAGAACACTTACATTGGCGGGATAATAAACAGAAAAAACAGAAAAAGCAGAAAAAAACAAAAAGAAAGATACTTTAAAGCAGAGACGGAAAAATAATGAAACGAGCAAAAAGAAAAATACAAAACGCCATGTTTGTACACGAAATGCCAGCAAGCAATCTACCAACATTCATCACTCAGCGAACTATGTGTACTACCATACATATATATGTATGTATCTATGGCGTGTGTTTTAGATACACGTACTTTAGATACGAGTATTTGTATAGCTGTAAGTATCTAGGTATGTACGTATGTACGTATGTACGTGTGTATGTATATTGTATGCACATTATTTTCAACATGCCAAGCTGTTGTTACTGTTCACTGGCAATCCGAACTGACAAAGCAACTGCACACCAACGGTTTTCCACCCAGCAGTGAAATGAGAAATCCTCAACTGAAGTACACACAAATCGAAGGTAACTCAGTTGTGAGATACTTTTCAATCTTGGCTTAAGTTTACGGCTGGGATGTTATGGTGCCAAATGGAACATTGTACGCTGAAGACTTCTTTTATGCTGGTTGTTTAATGCATAGCTGTGCCTAGCACATGGTGGCGGGATGGGACGCGCAAGCAGAGATATGGAACGACAACGGATTTTTGCTCATTACGAATTCGTTTAGCGTTTTAAAACAAGCACTTCACAAATGCGATATACGCTTTTTGTTCGTGGGCAAGAGGACGTAAAGTGGTGGAATGCTTTTAACGTTCACTGATTTATTTTTATGTACACATTATGTATATAAATACTGAGTAGAATGACTTGAACGGGTATTATACTCGTACATACCAACTCGCTTGCCGGGGGTAGATATTAGTGAAAATATTCGAAATAAATTCGCGCTCAACGGTATGGAACCACCTCTCTACATACATGAGCAAAAAATAAGTCCATTTATATAATCGCATTTTACTACAAAAATTAATGAAAAAAAAAAAATTAAAAATGCATATACGTATACATATGTAATAATGTTTATAGGAGTATGTAAGGCACAAAAGTAAACTGTATATCGTGCATATATCTCGTATACATGAAGTACAGCGCATATTTTGTATCTTTTATTAAAAACCAATTTGACATCAACTAATTGGAATATTACGGCGACATCTCTGTCAAAAAATAATTGTATAAATTATAAAATGAAAGAAAAGGCGTTAAATTAATTCTGATACAAATGAGGGAGAAACCCTGCAACAGCTTCATAGATCTATGCGGGGTAAGTCCCTTATGTGAATTAATAATTTTCAACCCTTTTCATAAAAATTTACTTTAAAAATTTGATTTAGACTTGCCAATACTGGGAATAATTTCATAGTTTTAATTTTGTTTAGTGACAGAATGCTTTATGAGTAAAAAATGATCACAGGAATAGTGCTGGCAATACATATTAGGCAATTGTTTATCGTTATTCACAGCACGACAAGAATAAAGAAAATGAAAAATTTATTAAATCTTAATTTTATGGTCAAGAAGGTTAGGTTCGGAAGGCGCATGCTGACCGTTGTCAGCACTTCCACTTGGAGGCATATATTGCCCATTGTGATACCCTCAAAAATTTTGCCGGGAGAGGCGAATTGCTTACCTTTGTAAATTTTATTAAACCATTTGGTTTTCCTGATGAAGTTGAGGAGATCCGATAAGTTTGCTTTCGTTATCTCTTTCAAGTCAGTGAAAAATCGAACCCCGGTCAAGAAACATCGCCTAAAAAATTTAGGCAAGTAGACCTTGAACTGATTTTCGTCCAAGAACTTATAATAACATTTACGATGTTTTACTATCGATAGTAGTAGCACTATAATTAAACAATAAAATTAAATATAAACTTAAGCAAAGATACTTCATTGAATGTTTATGATAAAGAACAGGGCTGTCCAAGGCACGACCACATGCAGCCCTTGGCTAATGTTTGTGCGACCCGCGACATAGTTTCAATCTATTACAATCATAAAAATTTGTTTTTGGTGTACTGATAAAACCACATTATTTTATTTTTATGGTAAACCAAATAAATTAATTTAAATTAATAACAATAAATTTAACATTATAACTATATCTTTATTTTTTCCAAAACAACTATGTAGACTACAATCTGTAATGTGATTTGAATTGGCCCGGGATCGCATCTGGTCTAAACAGCCCTGATGCAGAACAAGAAATATTGTTTAAAAATGTTCGGGCGATAAGTACTTAGACTAAATGTCGTCACTAAAAATGTTCATCCTTTAACATTCCGAACTGAGAAAAAGGGAATAAAAAACCTTCACTGCATGAAACATCACCAAAAAATTGTTGGCGATATGTCCATGGACTATAACATAGATCAGGGCTGTCCAAGGCACGGCCACATGCGAACCTTGTTGGTTATATGTTCATGGACTATATGTCTGAACTAAAATGTGTTAATGTTTTCTAAATGTTTGCCTATTGATAGTCACAGCGTTTTGAATAAAAGGCATTAAAAAATTAGAAACACTGAATGTGTTTTACATAGAAAAAAAACTTCGCTCATAATAATTTAGACAAGTAGTCCTTAGATTTAATTTCGTCCAAAGACTAATAGTAACATTTTCGATATTTTTTCAGGGTTTGAATATCAATAATAATAGCAGTTTGTTTAAAAAATAATACAAGAAAAATAAATAACATAAGAAAACGAATAAAGTTCACTGAATGTTTGTTATATAGAAAAAACATCGCCTAACATAGGTAGACTTAATATTTATTAACCTTCTTCCATCAGGAACATCGGTTGTTTAATATATATAAAATCTCCAATTCTGTTTGTTTAAAGTTAACTGACGTAGTCCGTTAAAGGATTTGCCGGTTTCGTTAAAGATAATGCGCCTACATGTAACCTTAGCTCTGTTCATTGATTACCCAGCGAAAAGATGCCAGAGCTCCAATTCTATTTACCTACGTATAATATAGGCGTATGTTTGGTCAGACCTTTATAATATTTTTTTTATCTTGAAAATTTCTTTAATAAAATTGTTATTTTATTAATAATATATATTTTTAAGAAATACTCAATCAAAGGTTTAACATTATTGCTTTTTGATTTGACTGATATACAGTACTTCACAAAGAAAATGAATGATTAATTTTGATTTATTATTTTATTTGTCATTTTTTAAAAGTGATTGTTCTTGGTTTTGTGAATTCATATTTGGCAAAATTCATTATTATTTCTTGTAAAATTATGGAGCTAAATCTTCAAAAAATAGGCGCAACTCTCCTCCATATCCCTTTTTCAAATTCCATTTAACAATAGTAATAGAATGTTACCAAAATCGAAAGAAGTAATATGGCAATCTCAAATTTATATCGTGGATATATAAGAATTTTCCAATCAAGGTCTTTCTATTTTTCTCCAAGAATTAGATCTTCGCAATTAAGATCTCACAATTTTGTTGAGTTACAAAATATATGCGTTGTTTATTTTTTCCGGGTGAAATACAAAATATCTTCTTTAAATTTTTATATTTTTTGCTGACAATTGATCTATGGAAGCTTATAATGAACTGCACCAAACCAATAGCAACCCCTTGCGTGTTAAAAACCCAGTCCCTGCCACTATCTGTGAAGCATAATATTTATTTGACAAAGATTATTTTTCTATATCATTATCATATATGATCCACTTGTTATCTAACAAAAAATGATGATGGAAATTTGTTTCACCAAATTTTTGGCCTACAATTTATGAGGAACCTAAAATGTTATCAATGTCGTCACTTAGTAATAATGTCATGACTTTTAATATATGATATTTTAATTATTGAGATAAAACAATTTTAATTACATATTTACCAACTATCGACTTATTTGCCACACAATACTTACATAGTGTTCAAATGTTACTAACAGTTTGAAAGTTGTTACAGTTTGAAATTAAATGCATAAAAAATTTATAATTCTTATTTGGTTTATATAATTATGCCATTAAATTCACTCTAATTTTAATCAAAGTGTTTATATATTTTGATAAAAAATTGCTTCTATTGTGGATATGAGTTGATTTTGTTTCTGTTTTGTTTTCTGGAACCCAAAATAATAAAATTGAAATAGATTACTTTAGATTTGAGGAATACAAATTCTTACCAGTGACGTTGCCTCATGTCACTGTATGAATGCCATAATGTTGTATTATTTCATTCGTATCAATAAAATAGGGAATGGAGGTCACTTTCTTCTTCAATTAAATTAAAACCAATATAAAATAATATACAGTAACAGAGGTGTGTAGGTAAATATTAAAAATTTATTCTTAACTCCCCTTTAAGCGCAGATACTCTGATTAATTTAATAAAAGTTAAATAAATTTTTTTTAACAGCAAACCTGAACCAATTTTAACATCTAACTTAATGTGTTGAACTATAAAGCAATGTAATTGCAGCAAAAGCGGAAAGCTATAAAGAACTTAACCAATAATATTTATTTTATATTATATACACGGTTGCCACTTATGGTACTTTAGTACCAAAATTGGTACTTTTTTTTCCGTTTGGTACTCTGGTACTCATGTTCAAAAAATGGTACATTTTCGGCGACCCAACTTTATTGTGGATATTGTATTGTTTTATACTTTTTGTACATTTTATATAAATTGTATTTTCTTATAAAAAGACAATAGAAAAATTTTGGACCTTTTTTTACAGAAATGGTACCTTTTTAAACCAATTTTGGTACAGAAAAAAATTTTCAAGTGGCAACCGTGATTATATATTAATATAAATACATTTAGCTATATATTATCACAGAATGGTATATAGTATAACAGAAATGAGAAAATTCGCAAATATTTTTATGTCGATATGGTAAAATCAGAATACGTAAGAATAAGACAATAATATGTTAAAAAACTAAGTATCTACATCAATCCTTTAAACAGAAAACTTGCTTTTACGACTGAATAGTCAGATTGAAAAGATCAGAGCCCTGTCATAAATCATAACTGAACTTACCTTAAGTGAGTATACAAATTGTTATAATTCTTTCTCTTGCTTTTTCTTCTCATCTCTCTTGTGCAATTACTCATAGAGTTGGTTCCTTTTTAAACTTTCAAGTCCAGTTGTAAATAAATGGAAACCTTAAGAATCAGATTTACTTATTATAGTTATTATTAATTGCTAATATAGAATTTACTTAAATGTAGATGAGTAGTAGTTTTGAGGCTGAAATACGTATTGTTCGTCTGTAAAGGCCATATTTTAGAAACGGTCATATGACGAATGATCATGTCAACTTCATGCTATTTTTGGCCATGAATAAAAGGCTTGTTATACAGAAAGTATTATTATAATTTCTTAATTTTTTACTATTTTGGTATCTTTTATTGGTGCCTAAATTAAAAAGACAATATCAATACAAAAATGTACTTATTTGCTCCAAATTCTGAGCAACACTGTTTTTACCAATGTAATGAAATATAAAAAGCCTCGTTTATATGACGAAATTTAAATAGAAATTTCCCTCTTTCTCTTATTTACTAATTCGCAGTTTTGAATTAGAAATAACAATTTTACATTTGACGTCTCTATGATTGTCCTAAGTGCTGATATTCTTATACTCTGACATAATTAGGGAAACATGAAGTGGCTACCCAAAACGATAAGGTTGATGAGGTTCTAATAACGATACTAGAGAACTAAGTGGACAATCAGTTTAATCAGCCTAACCTAGCTAGCAAGATTTTTTATTCAATTTACGAATTTCAGTTACGATTTAACAAAAGAAATTTATTTATTTTTGATAAAAATAGAAAAGAAATGGGTTTATAGAGTATTGTACTTGGTACCTATACTCATCATAATAACTCCATAATATTTAAAAATTGTTCGATATATTCATAAAGTATTTTTATAACACAATTCTTTATAAATTTTTATGTAAGTAGAATATTTATCCGCAGCATATATACCAAAGATTTATGGTTTTAATTAAATTTCAGATAGCGGGTTTTCTTATAGTTGTTGCTTATAGTTGAATTTGTAACACGATGCTATTAAAGCAAGAAAGTTGACCTCATCCCAGCCTATCTATGCCTCAGTACCAAAAATATAAGAAAAGCGCGTCTGGTTTATAGAATTAATTGTCGAAGGTCATACTTTCAAATAACTATGAGCAAAATTCTTCGACAGTTACGCATTTTTCCAACGTATTTTCAATGGGCCAACCGACGTTAATAGACGCCACAACTAACTATGCTATAAGGAAGGCCCATAAGGTAACCGACAAAACGTGTCTGAAATTTTACCAAAGCTATTTTCAAAATTTAACTTTTGAATATTTTACCATATCAAAGCTATGTCACTATTAAATATATATGCTTAATACACAGCGTTTAGATCTACATCACATCTCTAGAATTTGTATGAGTCTATATTCTACATGATTATTTACATAAGTACGTGGTTGTTTAAACGCTTAGATATAATTGCTTAAAAATATTCCAGATTCCAGATATGTATATTATACGTTACTTTGCTCATTGACTTATTCTTCGGTTTAAAAGGACTCGCTTTGAAAGTTTTTAAATGACTAATTTTAAGACTTAATGAATTTATTAGCAGACATTGTATATTAAATAGTTTTTTCATACCTATTGTTGAGGTTTTTAGAAATTGCTAGGCAACTCGACATTTTTTTTTGTTTCAAGATATTGTTCTTATATCTTATTGTATTTAGTTGACTTATAATTAATATTTTTAGGTACATGAATAAACATAGTATTATTTTTGTCATAATAATAAATACTTCAATAAAAATATTATTATATTTCATACTCTAAGCCTTACATCCGAATGCCTTTAATGTGCTTTGACCTATATTTTTAAATTATTCTTTTTTACATTAAAACATTTGGAAATAAAATATTTTATAATTTTTTCTAAAACTTTTAATAATCTTTCTCTACAAATTACATTAGCAATTCTATCTCGAAACATAACTCATTTTCAAGGCAATTTCCTGTTAAACGATGTTCAAAACTTTTGTAATAACTTCCAAGCTGTGACAAGAGCATATCTTATATCACTTGTTATTAATTCACGGGGGGCCGAGAGAGCTGTCACCACCACGCCAAGTACTATATCATTTTATTCCACCGGGTGTTTTCCTATTAAGTGCAGTTAAATTTGATACACAACTTATTTTTAAAGGGGAGGGGACACCCCTCAATAAATTTTCAGTATTTTTTTAAATGAAAACACAACATAAAATACATTTTTATATTTTATGTACTCTAAAATAAACATATATACTATATATGAGTATTTAAACTATATTATTTTTCTAGACCTCACACTCTATGAATGTTACACTAACTCCAAATGTTTTATGGATGTATATCCAACAGCAATGATATAATGGGAAAATAATAGAAAAAAAATTGTGAGAATAAGTTATTCATAAAATCTATCCTTAATTTCAGATCGCTTTAGAGTTCCCCTTGATGATAAGCAACAGAACATGCTAATAAAGAAACAAGCGAACTTACTAATAAAGGGACAGACTTGGTACATAATCATGGTAAAGACAATATATTCTCATAAATTCAGTATGAAGAAGAGAAATAGAGATAAATATACTTCGACCATTGATTAACCAGTTTCTTCACAACAAAATCGATGAAGAAACTTTAAATATTGCATAAAACTAAATGATCACTTAATAACATAAAACTGGGAATAAAAAGAATAAATTGAGTGAATAATGGTTTCTATCGGATGAAGGAGCCGTTGTTGCATTTAAAAACCATGTTTTGGAGATGTTTGAAGTAGATTCAATAAAATGCTTTGAGAAATGGTTGGAACGTATGCAAAAGTGTATTAATCATCAGGGGGAATACTTCGAGAAACAAGTTAGTATTTTTTTCATTACAAGGCCTTAAAATATAAAATGTATATGAAATAAATTATACATTATTAAAGATCTATTGTGCTGATAAGGGATATAAAAACATTACCCAATATGAACATAGAAATATTTTTCGCGATAATCAAAAAGAGCATCGTCTGCTAGAAACTAGTGAATGACTACGAATATAAAAACCAACTTTTGGTATACTTCTATTTATTGAACTGCATTTGTTATTATTATAACAAAATCTGATATAGATCTAATATAAGATAAAGCACTTATTGACATTTCAAGATCAAAATTTTAATGAATGATTTTTTAACCCTTTATCTGATTACAATAATAGATTGATAGATTATAACATGTATATGTTAACTGTAGATCATGGTGGTTGAATTAAAAAAAAATTTCTAACTAATTGTATTGATTCATACAATAATTAAAGCAAGAATAGCATTTCGTTTCATATATATCAGACTTCTGTGGTCTAAATACTTATTCAGCCTATAGCTGGTTGATATTTCGTTTAGTATCGTAATACTACATTGTTAGTATGCTAGTTTGTATGTAATATATGTGTATATATATAAATTTGATTTAAGAATAAAACAAGGAATAGACCAGTGAACTTTTCAATATCAAATTTTTAAGTAATATTAATTTTTCAATACAGAATAATCTTCCATGCTTGTATTAAATATATAAGGACGTACTTAACTTCCAACTCAGTAATTTCATATATTAAATGAAACTAGATATCATTCGTTTGCATAAATCGGTTTTAATCATCACACAAGAATAATACTATCACTTCAATAACTCTGACTTTTCCATACCTCGCCTACAGCACAATATAATATGCCTTTAATTTAAAGTATGTGTTTTTGTAGGACACTTAATTCTCGAAGTTGAGGCTCTGAAGCAAATAGTGTAGGATGGCCACTAAAACTGTCCAATGTGATAGGTGAAAAAGCAAAGCTAACCCATGTAACATAATATGACAATCGTAACCAATAACCTGTCACATAATGTGTTGACCAAGACAATGGTAAAGGCTACTTTCTTTGCACAAGTGAGGGGTGTTTTTTTTTAAATCAACCAATAACCCAATAATTCGCTGTTGACTCTGTTTGCTTTGTGGTTACGTTTTTGGACCTTTTGGACATCAACCTCTTTAGTTGACTGCCCTTTTAAATTTGATTTGTGGTAGTTGTAAATTACAGATTTCATCCACTGTTACATGCCAATATAAATAATTTTGTTTATTATGCTTAAATAACTCCAAGTAGTGCACTATAAGCAATAGTGGCGCCTACTTCACTTTTCGGTTCATCAAATGCTGGAATAAAATAATATTTACACGGTATTCGGTTTTCTTAAAGGTGTCAGCTATTTCCCCCAACTTTCCTATATAGTTATTTTATACAATTTTATTGACTTTTTTGATGTTTTTTTTTGTTTGAGTAACTGCTGAATTCTGGAATGTAGAGAATTCAGTATGTTCGATGTCTGTGAGGTGATACAAGCTACTAGAGAGTAGTTGATTTGTATAATCATCACACTTAAAGTAATCAGAATATTTTTAATCCATTAGTGAGTTTGCACAATATTTTGTCACATCATAAAAGAGTGTTTACTCTTTTACCTGGGTCATGGGTCACTTAATACCAAAAATAGTGTCATACAATAATAATGCAGCTGTAATTAAAGAACTACTGATCGCAATGTAATGAAATTTTTAACTTTTTGTTTGAGAATTATAATTTCAAAAGGTAGCATCTATCCAAACACAAAAATATGAAAAACCTTATTCAAAATTCAGTATATCTTGGTTTGATTCATTACCAAACTCTGAAAAAAAGAGGTATTACAGGAGAATTATTGTGATAGTAGTTTTTTATATAAAGAAGGAGGAAGCTATATTATATTTGAAGAAAAAAAATACTAAACAATCAAGTGATAAAACCCAGTTTTCTCTGAACTTGAGTGGTATTTAGTTAAGCCACAAACTCTACCATTAACAACATTTAGAAATACCAAAATACTGTTCTGAGAAGAATTCTCAAAGCTCCATATAAGACAACCAAGCGGCAAGTAATGCTCTTTAATATTTCACTATTGAATTAGAACTAGTGGAAGAATGTTGGAAAAAAATCGGAGAGCTATATAAACTTGCTGACGTCGCTCCTACAAAGGTTCCCTATCATATGAACGTTGAACAAATAAGAAACAGTTTGGTCCGCTTTACTGTTTCTACGAACGTCTTCATAGTGGACCAGTATATGTTTTCCAAGACACTGTTAAGAAAAGCACTTTTCCCACTTTTTGCAGCGAGCTAATAATAAGTAAAAGTTAGGCTTAACCTGGCCTTCGTACAATAAGACCAAGTCAACGAACGTATCAACAGTGACCAAGTTCATACTGTCAGGCTAATTGCTCTTTTAGGTCAGTGGTCTATAACATCTCATGCAGAGAAAATACCTTCCATTCAACAAATTAAGTAGAAGTTGTGAAAACTTATGCGAGGACGAAACAGTCACCCATTTTCCGTATGACTACCAATATTACAGAAAGCCCCAAAATTTTAGAATCAATATATCAGACTGCTTATCAGTAAACAAAAAAAATTTGTTAAGTTATATAAATTCAAATAGATAAATCTAGTATATATACAGGAGATTTTATTTGACAATTTGACAATATTATTTGACAATAAGTACTCATTTGAATCCAGCACTAAGTAGACATCCAGCACTAACATTACACTAATTGTCTCTGATATATATGCTGAACTTCAGAACATAATGAATAGCTATTAGAAAAAGATCATATCTAACTTGACCGGATTTAGTTTCGGTAGTTATTGAATACATATTTTAATTAGTAATAAGATTTCTTTCTAATTATTCCATTATTCCATTGCCAATATTTTCTCATTACTATCATTATTTTCATTAATTTTTATAAATATGATAACAACAACATAAAAGAAGTCCCCACATTATATATGAATCAAAAACAATTTTCTAATTGAAGGCAATTTAAAATTTTGTATTTAATAATAAATACAGATAACAGGTACAACCAAGTATAGAGACCTGATAAAAAATTGGTCATACACTGTTCTTGGTATGCTCTTTCTTGTCTAGACAAATGTTAGCATTCAGTGTGAAACTTAATTAACCAATGGCTTACCTGATGCATAAAACTTCTGTTTTTTTATTTGTTAGTCATATACGAGTATGCAATCATCGATGATGGGTTCCGCTTATCTGTCGATCTTCTGCCGTAGATGGTATCGGTACACTGTGCAGGTACGCCAAAACCAACTAAACGCGTATACAGTTTGTACTATTTTTGTGATAATGGGATTTTTTTTTAATTTTTATACCAATAGCTTTTAATAAGAATTAAAAGCTTTTTTACATGGGAATATAATAATGAAAATATAGAAAATTTATATATAATGATATCGAAATTTGTGTAAAACTTTTGCAAATCTCTACCTTGTTTTTTAGGTAGACAATTTAAAGATTCTGTTTTTTTTTCAGTCGTTTTTAAACGGCACTTTTTTGAGTATAGGGACTTTAGGTTTACTAAAGAAAAAGGTGTTCCAAAAAAACTATTTTCACAATGGTATACCATGAGTCTATGAGATTCACTCTAACCCCATTAGTTTTGTTAAAAATAAACCGTCACATTTATAGTAAAAAAGACCCAGAAGCAATACATCAACTATCTAAGTTTCCTCAAAAATGCACTGCTTGGTGTTGCTTATCGACTACTTACATAATTGGGCCATACTCGTTCAAAAATTAAGAAACTCAATACGTCTCCGTTATTGGGTCTCGAAATAGTGCTATAAGCAATGTTTTATTTTGCTATATACAAAGAAAAAACTCTGAACAACATTTACAAGACTATATAACTTTTTAAATTGCCAAGCACATCAGCGAGTTTATCGAGTTTAGCAAGTATAATAGAACTATATTATCTCCAGAAATAGAACTGTGGAGTAATCGTCTGATGTTCTACCGATAGTACATATTTTGTGGTAGGCATTTAAGTCATTGGATTTCACCTTTGGAAGTAAATACTAGGGAATACATTCCTGAGAATATTTAATAGATGCTTAAAGTAGTTATGGAGAATTAGAGCTCTAAACATACTTTCTAAAACTGGAAATCGCTTAATGAATAAAAAATATTCTTCTGAAAAAATCATATATCGAATGGAAATATACTTGCTTCATATGCTGAAGTCTTTGCAATTATATCACTCTAAGAAGAATACACGCTATCAGACCCGTACTTAGAAACTTCTTTGAAGCGTTCTTTTTATAAGCTCCGTTCTTTTCAGTCGTTTTTAGACGGCACTTTTTTGAGTATAGGAACTTTAGGTTCACTAAAGAAAAAGGTGTTCAAAAAAAAATATGGTATACCATGAGTCTATGAAGTTTACTCTAACCCCATTAGTTTTGTTAAAAATAAACCGTCACATTTATAGTAAAAAAGACCCAGAAGCAATACATCAACTATCTAAGTTTCCTCAAAAATGCACTGCTTGGTGTTGCTTATCGACTACTTACATAATTGGGCCATACTCGTTCAAAAATTAAGAAACTCAATACGTCTCCGTTATTGGGTCTCGAAATAGTGCTATAAGCAATGTTTTATTTTGCTATATACAAAGAAAAAACTCTGAACAACATTTACAAGACTATATAACTTTTTAAATTGCCAAGCACATCAGCGAGTTTATCGAGTTTAGCAAGTATAATAGAACTATATTATCTCCAGAAATAGAACTGTGGAGTAATCGTCTGATGTTCTACCGATAGTACATATTTTGTGGTAGGCATTTAAGTCATTGGATTTCACCTTTGGAAGTAAATACTAGGGAATACATTCCTGAGAATATTTAATAGATGCTTAAAGTAGTTATGGAGAATTAGAGCTCTAAACATACTTTCTAAAACTGGAAATCGCTTAATGAATAAAAAATATTCTTCTGAAAAAATCATATATCGAATGGAAATATACTTGCTTCATATGCTGAAGTCTTTGCAATTATATCACTCTAAGAAGAATACACGCTATCAGACCCGTACTTAGAAACTTCTTTGAAGCGTTCTTTTTATAAGCTCCGTTCTTTTCATATAATTTCAATTATTCAAAATAAACTTTATCTAATTAAACAGTCATGTTGCAGTTTGGAAGTGGAGGTTTAATCCGAAATCATAACTCATTAACAATGAAATTCGTCAGTTTTGAGTTAATGTATGGAATTAGCTTATAGTTTACCTGTCTGCCAACACGGAAATTTTCACTTTATTTTTGTTATTGCAAATTGTCGAAGAAAGCAGTTATGTCTCCTTTTTTGTTCGAAATGATACTACGCCCCAAAACATTTTTTGCGTTTTCTGAAAATTGGCGAATTTCGGGTTGTACCTCTTTTAAAGAGGGTGTTCGATATGTATCAATATAGTACTAACGTGCAAGCATGTGATCTTAACTCAACGAAAAAAAAGGCCAGTGGTGATCTTGGTGGTTAATCCACTTTACTAAAACTTCTGTTGATTTGATCAAGAATACCGTCCTATTGAAACCACATAAATCTCCGATCCATATCTTCAAATTGCTAATTTTATGGCTGTGCCGATCAGAATGTACGAGTTGTGTATTTTGTTATTTTCAAAAAGAACAATCCGACCTCCAGATAATTTGCTACACCATAAAGATGTTGTCTATAGATGCAATCATATTTTAACACCTACTGGTGAACTTTTATTACTCCATATGTGACAATTTTGTTTGCTGATTAAGCGTATGAAGAGCTTTATCACTAAAGAAAATTCAATAGACCGATTGATAGATAGATACTAATTGTAAAATTGTAAACTTTTCACAAAACATTTTTATTTGACAAATACCATTTAAATACTGCAACCAAATTTGAAATGGATAGCCCTTCACATAAGTAAAGTATTATTTTCATGTGAAGGCCTATACGTCATTGAAGCAGATAAGACCTATCAGTACCAAATTTTTATACAAGTAGTATTGATAACCACTTTATAAACTCAGATTGTTATTATAACATGAAATATTTATAAAAGTCACCTGAACTTTCGATTTCACTCCGTGCCAAATTTTAAAGATTTCAACTTCAATATTTTTTCTGAAATCATTTCAAAGACATGTAAATTTTACCCTTATTTATAATGCAATTTAAAATTCTTTTTCAACTTTGTTATCCTAAAAATAATCCAAATTTTTCTTTTGAATTGATATAAAAAAAATTGAAAGCATTTCATACAATTTTATGTCATTTATTATGGAAATAAAAACTAATTGCGAAAAAATGTAAACATGCAAAATGAATAATTATTGCACTAAGTGGCTTACAAATCTTCGCAATTATAAAGAAATAATCCCCAAATTGTCCATTAACCCCTCGAGTTGTGCCCAATCAACTCCCTAAGTGTGCTTACAAACGAAGGCAGAGGTCATTATTCAATTACGAATCGAAAATTGTCAAGTTCTTATAAAGATACATTGTGGCACCGTACAAAGCAAGTGGAAGTGCCATATCAAAACATTTGCTGGTGGGTGTTTTTTAATTCCGTACATGTCAATAATAATACTGGATAAAAATCTTATGTCATTTTTCTTATTTTTCTACCAAGCCGAATAGAATAAGGGTCGAATATTCTCTATTTAACTCCTGCGTTTACACACTTTTCGACCACATTTCCACGTCTGGGTCAGATAAATTTTCCACAGTTCTTTACGTGTAACTTTACGTGTTTTGACAAAACAAAAAAAAGAAAAACGTTTTAGTACAAACAACTATATTTGATTAGGGCTTCGGTTAAATCAGCAAAACAATCATAATTAATACATATATAATAAATGACGTTACACATTTGCTTTTTGCTGAAAGCGGTTGAAGGGAGCGGTAAGAAAAACGCTCGCTTGAAAATAATATAATAAAATTATGAACACTAACCGAAACCAAAATCCACAATATAATTTGTGGTGCTGTTAGCTGCCCTCCCTCTTCTGCAGCAACACACGTTCTTGAGTGCTATTTAACACTAATTAGCATTTTATGTTATGTGGAGCATTCAAATAAATATGACACGAGGGTTACTGCATAAGTTTGAACTTACACGACGACTTCTCTACAAAAAACAAAGGCACACAAATTTTAAGCAAATGAATTTATATTACACAGCAATTTTGGTTTGGGTGACTTATTCACATTAAGAGAATCGTTCACTCTTACACCTTGTCAAGTGATGACATTATGAATGCGACTGTTTCAGCACCCAAATATTGGATAGACTCTTCAGAGTTGGTGACATTCAATTGTTTCATTGCACACAAAAGTTGTTGAAAACTAATTTCTTTGCCTTATTTCAAGTGGACAAATAGACAGTGAAGAATGTGAGGTCATAGATGAGAAACTATACATGATGGGCACAATAAAATGAAAGCGTTCAAAGTTAAATACCTTTAATTTTGAATAATAAACATAAATGATTGTCTACAAATTAAATGAAAAATTTAACCATTAAAAAAATCAGATATATACTCATCAACTATGAATTTTCAGTTTGAGACTTTCTTAATAAATATAATATTAAGTGTCGTTCCTAAGTGACACATATTCGGAAGGTTATTCCCTGATTGTGTAAACAATTATATATGTAGTGCGATAAGATGGGGGTTCACTTCCACTTTCTTTTGTACTATACAAATATAATAGTTACAAAAATTGGAGAAAAAATACGACTCTTGGGGTGACCAAAGAAGTTTGGTGGATCTGATACTCTAATTAATGTTTTATTGCATCCAAAGAAGTAATGGAAAAAAGTTTGAAACATATATACTATATTAATTTTTGCTTATTTTGCTAGATATTTAAGTAACAGTGTTTATATAGAATTTTAAACTCAGCTGTGAAGATAGAAAACTATTTCATGCACAGAAGAATTTTTGAATAGTAGTGAATAATAACAACAAAATTTTATTTTATTGTTGTAATACAAGTACTCCTTTTTTCAGTAGGTGGAAATCATCGAAACCTACTGACTTTTGGGAATGTTTTGTAGAAAGAGTCACAGCATTCAGACCATGAACATCTATGGTACTGTAAAACTCATTCTGTTTATTACAATAATTTTCCAGTTCTTTTAAAAAAGTGAAGAATGTTTGTAAAGGAAAAAAGCTGATATTAGAGCTACTTATGACATCCGGCTCTAGTACTTTAATTCCAAATCTTGACAGAGCAGGACAGAAGCATAATAATGTCATCGTTCTTCAAAAAAAGTGAACATAAACTATTGCCAGCGAGGCAAAGATAAAAGAGGCGTTTGGCAAAGGTAACCAGTATTAAATAACATAAGTAATCTACCGACAAAAAGTTACTTAAACACTCGTAGCCCACTGATTTCGGGTAGGATCAGTATGTGGATATGCTTGCAGCAATCCTGATTTTACCATTTATTGCTTAATTTAGATTAAATCCATCAATATTTAATCTTACAACAGATTTAGACAAGCTATTTAGATTGCGGTCCCCAAGGTTCCATAATAAACCTTGGAGATCGTTTCTTGCTCAGTTCAGCCTTCAGTTAAAATTCCAGAAAAATATCAGAAAGTGATAATTCCAGTTCTGATATTCTGTAAATTTGTTGCAATTGCGTCTGACACATTTAAGTATATAAGAGAGGTATTCAGTAGTTTTTCGGAGTACTGTTAAATATTCATCATCTGTAACCTTCGATTGTATTCATTAGTTTTATAAGTCCATATATTAATATTGGATTACAAGCCGAAGGTTTAGAACTCCTAAACTATCATTAGAAAAGAAAAATAATTAACATATGTTAAATATTGTATGGCGTCATTGGTACGTTCGGAGGAAGAACTTGCTAATAAAACTACTATAAATAGAGAAGACGAACACACATCAGAGTAATGCGCCGTGTTACAAGACGATCATAACTATGACAATGTTGCATAAACTATATTTGAATTGCTTAATAATTCGTTGTATTCTCCAGATCTGACTCTAAAGCGAATATAACCGGTTTGCAGATTTAAAAAACAAAGCTTCAGGAAAACGTACTCGACGTCAAAAAAAAATTGTCGAATCTGTAAACAATTTCGGAGATGAAATTAAATCGTATATATTAAATAATACAAAAAATATCAAAAGCTAAAAATGACTTCGCCAAGTTTTTAGACAATAAAAGCTCTACACCGATGGACTTATGGATCTGTCCAAAAAATGACAAAAGGCCATACGATTAAGTAGCCAATATAAACTTTATCAAAAGTAATTTTCAGTAAAGAAAATTTTTATTCAAAAATGTACCAAAAAACGGTGGATCACCGAATAATAGAGGTTAAGAAATTGAATAAGAGATTGTATTACTGAATATAGAATTTGGAATTCCATACTAATTTATGGAATAAAATTTAATCTATAAGTCGTTGTTTTATAACCATAATATTAACAAATACTAATATGTGTAAGTGGATAGGCAAGAGTGCGCACAAAAATCTTGCCCAAGTCTGGTTTTTTCTGCGCTCCTCTTCTCTTTCTCGCTTTCTTTACCCCTTATATGCTAACAAATTTCAAATTTGAGGCACATTTCATGGTAATTTGGATTAATTTCAGATCACCAACTTTAACAAAAAAAACTCTAGGTATACTATTATTCAATCTATTGCTTTTAGGGTACAATATACAAATTTTCGTAGATTTTATAATATTTACCCGCAGTTTTGATACCTAAGTTCCCTCTAATGCAATACAGTTTTGTAATGACAAAAATATTGATTGAATATATGTAAAGTATGTACACAGGCCAAAGGGTTATAAAGGGTTTTGGGTATTGAAAGTAGTGTTAAAAAATAAGATTCTTTTGAAATAAATTATGCCCCTCACGAATTCAATATTCATTTATGTCATTTTCACTAAAAAAAGGTTGCGAATTCGAGTTCACATTTTAGAAATACCACTTCAATCTAAGGTCTAAGGTGCGAATTGGTATCGATACCGATTGTATGATTGTATGATTTGCAAACTGCATGAAAGGTGGTATTCATCACACTGTACGAGTATTTGTTAATCGATACCATGTTTACATTTGAAAGAGTTGAAAATTTGAAACTTTGCCCATTATTTATTTAATAAATTTTTTACTTAATCCTTGATCCTTGACAACTAGTTTTGGATTACTTTATTTTTTTTTTTTTAAATTAACATTTTTACTCGTATTTGTATCAAGTAAAAAATAACACCAGTGTGTTTTCGTATATAGTTTTTGTTTTTGTTTTTGTTCATTTTAAAAAATCATGTGTAGTATGTTCTGCAAATAGTATAATCCCTAATCAATAAAAATGCTTACTTTTTGGACTTACTAAACTCGTGCTCGTATGTTTTAAATTTCTTTGTCTGCTGAAAAGGGGACTTACAACTGATTTTTATGATGGTATGTACTCTTGTTTACTTTGTTTCCAACCCTTCACTTCACTTCACTTTTCCATTTGATGCGATTTTTACAATTGTGTGTAAATTTTATTTTTGCAGCTTTAATCTTCCACATATTGTGTATAATTTTTATGCTCTTTTTTATTCCTAACCAACCATAGACGAACCGACATCTGCGATAAAAACTTTTTCCATTACGTAACCACAATTATGATTTAGTTTGACAAGTGCAAACCCTCTCATAGAGGACCATAAATGATAACCGAAGTGAATTGAACTATTTTTAAGGGCAATTGTCTAAAAAACTTTATTGTCTTCTTCCCATCTCACGGATATTTAACTTTCTAACAATGTAAATGGATAAATATTTCTGTACAACTACACGTACCTACAGTCACATACATTCATTACTTGCTGTGGCTTACGCCGCACTTGAATATAATTCAGTATTGAAATTAATTTTTATAACAATTTTCGCACAGTTAACTGCATTTCATGAATTGAAATTTTACTCATGCTTTGAGGCATGTCAATAATGTCAATACTGCAAGAACTACTTTTAAATTGTTTCTCTCTTCATAGTATTCTCCAGATCTGGCACACAAGCGTACCTATATACTCTGTTTGAAAATCTAAAAAGAATGCACCAGGAAAACATATTAGAAAGGAATGAAGAATTGCCGAATTCAAAATCATCTATAAAGACAAAGAAAAATTGTTGTACAAAGCAGCCATCGGTATATTAGAGATCCGTTGGAATAAATCTCTCATAGAAACTAAACGTGTATAGCCAGTTTGCAGATCCAAAAAGAATGCACCAGGAAAACATATTAGAAAGGAATGAAGAATTGCCGAATTCGAAGTCAACTATAAAGGAAAATAAAGTTGGTGTACAAAACAGCCATCGGTATCAAAGAACCGTTGGAATGAAACTCTTATGGAGAATAATGCTGCTAAGTATGATGCAATTTAATCTAAAACTTGATAACTTATACTGAACTCAATAAATGATATATATTTTGGGCATAATTATCAACAAAAATAGTCAGCAAAAAAGACAACTTATAATGAAATAAATAAATGACATACATATATTCTAGACATAATTATTAACAATAATCATAATAATAATAATAATCAACAAAAAAAGGACAACTTAATAAATAACTTATTTTATACATAATATTTTTTTTTCTTCCTTTTTTTGTAATCTAATATATGTAGATAAATAATAAAATTTCATCATGTCCTTATGCTAATTCAGATTATCGTGGTCCATTGTTCACGTTACATATATGTATTTGTAACTTATGGATATTGTACAACTTAATTTTTAAATGGAAGGTCTAATACATGTAACTTTTTAAACCTTCTGACCTCATTGGTCTCGTCCAATATAGCTATAGCTAATGGGTTAACGTGTTCGCTTAATCTTTCAAGGTATTTTGATTTATAATTTCTTATTGCCTCTTTTATGTTGTGGACTTTGAGTTCTCTATAAATTCAGTGGTTTGTTACAAGCCATGGAGCATTTACAATTAATTTAAGTGTTTTAGATTGGAATCGTTGTAGTATTTCAATATTTAAGTTAGTTGCAGCACCCCACAGCTATATCCCATATGTCTAGATTGGCGCAATAATCGTTTTATATAAAAATAGCTTATTGTCAATGTTTAAATTGCATTTAGGACCAAACAGCCACTACATCTTTTTTATTTTCATATTAAGTTATTTTCTTTTAGTTTGAATGTGTTCCTTGAACTTCATGCGCCTATCGAGATGAATACCTAAGTAATTAACGATGCTAGTTGATGGTATAACGTTTCCACCAAGACTAACAGGCGGACAGTTACCCCTTCTCAAACTGAATGTGGTGTGAGCAAATTTTTCTGTGTTGACCTTTATCTTTCAGCGTTTTAGTCATGTTTCTACTGAGTTTAGCTCCTCTTAAACTAGACCCGATGCAGTTACAGGCGATTCTGATGAAAAAATTATCACAGTATCATCTGCATAGGTTGCTACTCGCACATCTTCAGTCGTTGGCATGTTATGAGTAAAGATAGTGTACGAAACTGGGCCAGCTCCTATGTGGTGTATTTTGGAAGCTTCATTTTTAATTTTAACATAAAACGATCTCTCATTTAAATACATAATACTTAACATAAGTTTTATTACTTTAAGAAATTTATATAATTATAGATTCCTTATGAATACTAAAATAAATATTAAATTATTTATTAAAATGTTTCTTTTGTTTTTTCACATACATACACACAATTAAGCAGAGTTCATGTTATGAATTTTCAATCTGTCGAATTCATCAAGTGTAGCAAGCATCAAAAATTAATGCACTAAATTTAATCCTCAAAACTTACTCAAGTGTGGCATGAGACAATGGCTCTACTTTATTGTGTTTTGTTTAACACGTTTATACTCTATTTGGTTTAAGTACGTGTGTATATATGTTTGTGTATGACTGTGTGTTCTCGCGGTTGTACCCTTTCTATGTTATATGGTTTTTTAGCAAAGGTCATGAAGTGGCATTTTTCATCGACTCCTGACGCTCCACTCAATGCGAAAGAGCGCAAAGCAACCCAGTAGAAAAAGTGGTCTTCGAAGACATTGTCTTCAAGACGGTCTTTGATACCGCGTCCGCATTTTCAAGCAAATTTGCAAAACAATTGCTCAAAACATGAATGTAAATACTCTTTCTTTGCTTTCTCTCTCATTTTTAGTGTTCATAGCAACGTATTTGAATTTTGCCTCAGATGACGCTATGTTTTATAAATGAAGTGACGCAATAATTTTGAAGTGTAGTAAATAAACATTTGTGATATAAATATTAAAAAAATCAAAATGAATATAGAAACAAAATCATCGAAATATTAAAAAAAAAGAAATTAAATCAAAACAAATTAAATAGTGACTTAGTTCCTGGAAAAGATATTGACATTAATATTGAAGACAATAATTCCAGTGAAAGTTGTTTAAGAAACGAAACAAAGGATGTTGAAAATAAAAAAACTAAAAACGCTTGTGAAAAATTAGCTGTTATATTTAAAAAACACAGGATTAACAGGCGTTGTGGTAATGATATTTTAGAACTCTTAAGATCAGAAGGTTTAATTGTACCAAAATCCTTTTCAACGCTTTTGAAAACATATAAAACTTCAACAATAGATGATAGCGAAATGCTATAAATTATTTTATATTAGTTTTAGTTAATTTTAGATATGTTAAGTTATATTAAGTTAATTATTTAAATTAATTTTCACTATGTTTACTAGTTTTTACTAGTTTATTTTTAATATCTTAATAAAATTTATAATTTACTTTTAAAACTTTTAATTTTGAATGTAATGTAAGAAATTATTATATAAAATAAATAAAAGTACAAAATACAACAATTTCTTTCTACTTATTTAAAGAGAAAATTGAAATTCATTTTAAATTTAAAGAGCGCAATAAAAGAGTAGAAATAAAAAAAGGGTGAAAAAATTATATGAGCACTGCACTAAGAGCGCACAACTTTCTGTCGAATGCGTCCGTTATGCAAGACATGGTCTTCGAGACGGTCTTCGAGACACGTACGCAAAAATTCATTGAAGACATTTGGCTAATTTGTATGAAAGTGTCTTCGAAGACCGTCATACATTTGGATCGATCGGTCTTCATGTATGTATCCATGTCTTGAAGACGTCTTCGATGACGGATCGATCCGTTTTCTACTGGGAAATGTTATGAATTGTCAGAGTACACGCGTGTGTGTGTGTGTGTGTGTGTGTATATATATGTATATATAATTCAAAACTCCTAATGATGTTGGCAATAAGCAGCAAAACCCAGCACCGCTACAGAGTCGGTCGCTACATCTAAATCCGTTAATGTCAAAAGGTGAATGAAGCTTTTTTGTGCAGTTTTGCGGTTCTGCTTTAAAATTTAAAAGTTAACAAACTTTTTGGCGCGTCTGCAGCGCCACTGCGGACTCTGTTTAGTGGATTTGTTGGATTTGAATTTGTTGAAATAAATTCAAAACTCTTCCATTCGAACGAAACCTTAGACCATTTGTGCGCAATTATTTCTGCACTTTAAGCTCAAAAGTCGTTTCATAATGAGTTACACAACATTTAATCTGCCTTTCGAAACTTTGCCCGACGTGAGATTGTGAAAATAAATGCAATAAAATTTGTTTTATAATAACATTCACAACATTCCATTTATGGAGAATAGTGAAATTCTCGTTTAATTAAAACTTTTACGTTTGAATATAAACTCTAAGTTAATTGTCTACAGCATTCGATTTAATTAAAATGTAAAACCTTCTAAGGATGCCAAGATTTTCATTAGTACTTATGTCATTGATTGAAGCCATTTCTGCAATTTCAGGGCTGATTTTACAAGCGTAACCTAAGTCTCAATGGGACTTAAGCCATACTTAAACTATACAGCAATGGAGGAACTTCTACCTACTTTGCTGAATGTGCAGTAGTGACTTAAATCTCGACGTATATTAACTTGAGTCATGTCTAAATCATTAAATTCACAAATAACTTATTATGTGAACGGGAGAAACAGCATCTACTTGAACATTGGAGAGCCCAAACAGGCATGCGACAGTCAAAAAGATTCATTGATCCTGAACACATCAAAGTTGATGCTATCATCAACCTTAGCAGAAATGATATCAAAATCTACCACATGAAGATTATAGGTGCGGTAGAAAGTGATTCCTGTCGACTCTGTCATGAGGAGAAGGAAACATCAGAACATATTCTATGCAATTGCCCAGCGGTGGCAAGACGTATACTCGATTACCTTGGTAGCGGGATCCTGGTCCCAAATCAAATAGGTAAAATTAAGCCCACTGCAATTATAAGATTTATAAATAGTCTAAAATTATTCTAGTTGGGCCTATAGGCGCACAATAGATCTTTTAGGTCGGGGTGCACAAATAGCCTATTTAAAAAAACAAAAAAAAAAAAACAAAATCATTAACTTACTTGAAAATCAGTTTCGGGATTTAAGTTCCGACTGCGGAAACAGTTCTCAATTATTCCAAATTAATCACTCTATAGTCATTAAAGGATTGTATGTATCTACTTAACAGTTTTCACGAGATACTGTAACGTAGCCAGGGTCTATATTAAATAATGGAAGAGAAAATTATGTAAAAAGTTTAGAGAAAGTATTTATCCATAGAGATATAAAGTTATATTATTATAATAATCATCATTATTAGGTATATTAGGTCTGTTGTACTCTCACGAAACTCAAGTTCAACCTGGGCGTAACTCATCACTACGATATTGACTGAATGTAATCTATGATGACTTTTGACTAGGTTGTAGCTCTATGTACGAGGAGGAAACTATACTCCACCACATGTCTCAGTGTTAATCATTAGCTAGATAAATAATCTTCTTAACAAACTGAGGGAGCTATCTTTATGCAAAATTAGAGATTTGGTCGTTTATAAACTTGTCGGATTGGTTCAATTTTACATGAATGGAAAAGGCATACCTATTAGTCCGTGGTTTTGCAACGCACCATCATTTTAACTTAAATGGGCCTTGGAAATAATGCAGGCACTCCAACCTAACCTAATCACTAAAGAAAACCGCTAAAGTTTAACTATACAAACGAATTCAATAAATCATGCCTCATTCGATTAAATTTAAGCCAGATGATTATATTAATTTAAGTTCTGGTTTTTCTAGAATAAACTGGTTGAAATATATGAATAACGGAGATTATGCAAATGTTTTAAGAAAGAATTAAACAAGGAACACGAAAAATGATGGTAATATAATTTTTGGTATGAATAATGACACAGCCCTATCTACGAGTATTAGATCTATTTAAATTTTTTGTGGAAAATAGGATATTGTTCTTACAACATCTTTTTTCTGATCATACGAAATAAAATAATACAAATGATTTTCCGTCTCCGTCTCGTAAACTCGACCGTAGAATTCTACAAAGCAAAGCTCTTCAATCACGTTTGCAAAATGCAAGCTATCAAAAGTAGGTATGCAGAAATCTTTTCTAAAACAAAAAATAGTGTTGAAATTGAACAAAAAAAAAGAATTTAGAATAATTTAGTTAGTTTATATGGTTTATATGGCTATGTTTTATGTGTTAGTTCTAATTAATAGATCAGCAATTGCAATCCTTATCTATGAAGAAAAAGCAAAAATCAATAACACTCTAACTGGAATGTGCTTTAATACTGGAGTCTGAGGATATATTCAGGAAGAGTAGCAATGAAGATCTCTTTTTTTTAACGAGGTGTAAAGCAATCGAAATCCCAATCAGTGTGAGACTTCACATCACTAAAACCACGTCCGACAGTTTGGCTTCGCGGGATTACCGATTTGGTATTTCGTCAAATCGGCTGTCTAGAACACGAAGCTCAAACGTTTGTTTGTATTTGTTGTCGTTTCGTCGTTTTCATTTGTTATTGTTATTGTTGCAGTTTTATCACTGCAGCTGTTCGTTTTGGGAACGCCTTCCCCACTTATGCTAGCTGTCAAAAAGCTTTCGGCTCATATTCGTACTGTCTCTAAGCCCTTTTGCGTCCTACGGTTGTAGAATCCACTTTACAGAATTTTATTGCCTCTTCCGTAAGCATATACATTCCCAGGAGTCTATTCCGTTTGCGCATTAGTGCAGGGCATTCTAACAGTACATGTGTGGCTGACTCCTCATTCTCTTCGCAGAATTTACAGTTTGCATCCGTATATATACCCAGTTTTGTAAGATGATATTTTAATTTACAATGCTCTGTTAGGATTCCTGTGATGATTCTAAGTTTTTCCTTTGATAGGTCCAAACGCTCCTAGTATCTCTCAATCTCTCCATACGCTTCTGGTATCTTACATATATTACTAATATTAATAATGACTGACAATATTAATGAATATGTTAACAATAACATATACTAATAAAGCAACAATAATAATTTTATCCCAAATAGTACTCCAGAATATAATATATAATACATATATATTATAAAAAATTCTTTTAAAAATTATAATAAGATTACAATTACTTAATATCCTTTTGAAATAACTACAATATAATAAAAATTTTCAATGGTTATATCCAAGTGCTTACCTTTATTAAATTTATTTGTTTTGCTCAGTGTGTACCGCTAAGGGAATACACCTCGACATTAAAATCTTCATAATATTACAAGATACACAAACAATCTGACTTTCACAAGAGCAGAAGCAGTTAACAATTAGTTCAACCGTGCGCATTTGTTAGGGTAAATCAGTTATAAGGTCTCTCTCCGGAAAACGAGTACAGCAACAGGCCAATCTTTTCGCTTTTATGGAAATGTGGATAACCGACCGCCATGCATGACTGTTGCAAAACCATAACCCTTTGATTAGTTTTGATGTTCCGCACAAGGAGGACGTTTGAAGACTTATTCTTTCATGCACACGTGTGTGCCTATTGTTCAAGTTGATAGATTGTCTGAGGATTGGACACAAAATAACAAAGCCACAAGAGCAACGTCATCCTTTTAGATTGAACATAATCATTATGTGCTTCCTCACTGAGCATTCATGCTCAAGTTGTGTAAGCGTTAAGTGTTTTGGCTGGTCAGTGAAAAAATCAAATCAAACCATTCAGGGCTCACTATGTGGAAGAATAAATGTTGATAGAAACTCAATACATAAATAAAAGAGACTTTAATATTGTAATATTGTTATATATAAAAAAAAAATAATCAAAATAAATATGAGTTCCTCTTAATTATAAATCAAGTTTTAAAAAAGTACACTTTGAAGCAGTTGTCGGTTGAAGAAATTTCAAGATCAACGTCAAAAATTTGATGAACGTAAATTGATCTAATTGATTCAGTAAATTTGACTTGTTTAGCTTAGTAAATTGTCAACGATAATTTATTTTCAAGCTTTTCATATTGTGTTCTACAGAAACTTCAAAAATTTTATGGATTTTGACACTTGAACGTTTTTTTCTTATTAAATTTTTATGCCATTCTGCTATTCTCAGAAATTAATAATAATTTCATCAAGTTATCAGCAGAACTCAGAAATAGTTGAGGATGGCACGTAGTCTACATGTACGGAATATAGTATAACACTGAAAATGTTTTATTCGAGGCTAAAGGCGAACTATTCTACTTTCATTTGTTTGCTACTCTTCTTCTTTTGTAATCACTTTTAAATATATTTACTTCTTTTTTCGTGTAATTCTGATACTGATTCAAAATTGATGTAGTTGAAGAGGGCCAATGTAGCAAAGGCCTTCTCTTATTACAAAAGCTGAATCCGTTGGATAATACCCTTCCCTATCAATCCCGCAGGAAACCACTGGTGCAGCTGTAGCAACAGCTAGATTTTCCTTCAAAGAAATACGGACGGGTATACGAAAATTTAAATAAAATTTAACTGGTGGATCAAAGTCAATGAAGATTAATAACAGTACATATATGTGTCAATAACGAATTCCAAAAGAAAATCCATTGGAACATCAGGGAAAAAGTTAAGACCCTCAAGACTGGTAGGTAAAATACTCCCTTGGTAGTTTCGTTTAGCTTCTGAAATATCTTGTATATACTAAAATAACTCGTCGTTTAGAGTTTCAAATCCTAGAAATCATTCAGAAATTGTTTAAATTTAAGATATTTTCTCCTGTCCTGTTATTGTCACAAAAAAATATATATAATCTGTTATTATTGCTCCAATTTTTCATTGCTATATAAATATGTGTATGACCATGAAATTGATTTAATTATTTTTGACATAACTCAAAATTTTTACAAGGACTATATTAAAACATTATTCCAAAGTAAATAGCATTTCTTTTCAATAAGAAATGAAAAGTTTCTAGTTCCAGAAAAGGATAAGTTGTAGATTTTCCTTCAACCGCTGTTAAAAAATCATTGAAAGAGGTATTATAAGCGTTAAAGGTGTATAGTGTTATGCTTGGGCCGTCAATGAGGATAATTTACTATGCAAAAAGCTTTCATGTAAATGACCTCATTATAAATAAATCAACTGATTTAAATGTTAAATGGTCTTGAAAACAAATTTTCCATAAGGGAAATTACCAAAATTTCAAAATATTTGTCATATGTTTTGTATGTAAAATGTACACAAACAAGGTACTTCACATGCACAAATCAACTTACGCCAGTGGAAACAAACAAGTCTTAATTTCATTAACATAGTAATTTTAGCTGCGGTAGAGACATGATATTGAAAAAGTTAAGACATCATTATGCCCACTCGAAAAAAATTTTTTTTGAGACTGCAAGTACCAGGAATTGAACTCGTGTCTTGCCAAATTTGAAGCTCAGAGTCAGCGCACCTTAACCAACTGATCCAAAGGCGTACTTAACTTTTATGTTCGCACATTTTTCTGTAGTTTTGTCATTGTGCCCAATATAAACTGTACAGCAAAGTAAATGTAAAAAGGAGCTACCAAAATTGAAAAATAGTACATTTAAAAAAATTTTAAAACGGTTGTTTTCGATATTGCACCCAAAATTTATAGAGAAAGTCTCATATAATCTCTTTATTATATGAAAAGAGTTTTTCCTCTCACTCTAAGACAATAATTTTTTTGTTGTTGTTGTCTATACTTTATTTAAAGTTGTTCTAACACATTACTGTAATGTAACACAATGCTCCTATAGGCCTAAGTGGAGTCCTTGGGAACGCCGGTATAACCTATTGGTGTAATCATTACTGTTGTAATGGGTAACGCTGTATTACAGGAAATTTCAGCACAGAAGAAAAAAACAGTTTTTGCTATTTCTTTTATACATGGATTGATATACATATATTCACATATATACATATGTTAACATAATATGTGGTTGCTTAATTGCCTTTCTTATTGGAATATGGACTGAAGCTTTATCTCTACTTTGTTGTTATTATAATAGTTGTTTCTGTTTTAAGACTGACAGTAAGAGAAGAATTTTTACTAATATTAGTTCCGAAAGTTAATGATATTGACTAATGAAGTAGGTAAAGATAATGCCTCTTGTTTGTTCATACAATACTAAGTAAATGTTGTTGAAAACTTTTAATAAGTTTAGATAGTTAATATATCTTAATGGTGTTTATATAGCTGTCTATCGGTCACTTTATTTTATTTTTCGCTTCTATGAAAAATAAAGTATTGAAAACAAAGCCATTAAGAAACATGTTTCAGATTATTTATTTTCTTTGTATAGCGACACTTTGGTAGTTGGGTTAGTAAGCTTTAGTTATAATCTCAACACGGATAATATTTATCTAATACAATAATATTATACTTTTTATAACTTTTTTATTAGATTTGTAAGTTGTAATTACGCAAAAAATGCTAATATGTACTTCTTTTTTTTCCAATAGATTGGAAAAGTACATGATACAAAAGTTTGCATAAGATGTGGAATTAAGTAAGTATCATTCAAAATATATATAAGCATTATGATTACTCAGTTCCATGTCTAATAAACAGTCATAGTGAAGTCAATTTTAAATTGTTGATTTCAATATAAATCATTATTTAAGAATAAGAGATATATGGAATAATTGCTTCACGGTGACGAAGCCCCGTCACGATGGTCAAAAATTGTATTACTCATTAATATCGAACGAAAAAGGTGTTTGAAGCAGTAGTTGGCGGAAGAAGACGTAGAGGTAGACCGTGTCTCCGGTGGAGTGATCAAGTTGAGGGAGCACTAACTGGACTTGATATACGAGACTGGAGAAGGCGCGCACGCAGCAGAGGTGCCTGGGGAGACATGCTGCGTCAGGCCGAAACTCGGTAACGGGTTGTTATGGCCACATAAGTAAGTAAGTAAGTATTAATATCGAACTTCTTTAACTCGAATGTTCTATAGCTCGAACCAAAAACAGTGCACCAAGGTTTTAGAGAGCAAATTACAAGGAATTGTGCTTCCATAACTCAAACTTCTATAACTCGAATTTCTCTATAACTCGAACAAAAATTTTTTTCTGTGCCGATAGGAATATGGGAAAGTGCATTCTATAAGTCGAATTTTTGTTTTAAGTATAAATGCATTTTGCTGTTAGGGGAGGTCCCTTTTTCCGAACCAAATGTTTAAATTTTTCTTTCTTAAGTTGCCTCTTTGTGTAAATGCCAGTCGCTGGCAACGTGGTTAAAAGTAAATAAAATAACTTCCAATGCTTAACGATTACATTGAGCTTGACAATGAAGTTTGCACATCAAGCTTTCCTAAAGGGAACGATATTATTGAGCACTATAGCTCTAAATTACTGGATCCAATTCTAAGCGAAACGGAAAGTGATGATGAGGGTTCAGTGGACGTATTTGTTCATCAGCCTTCCAAGATTGAAGTAGAAGACTCATTCAAAATTTTGAATTTATATTTGCAAATGAGTTATTCTAAAACTGACTATCACTATAAGAGTATAAATAAAGTGGAATCTCTTTTTACTGAAAATAAGAAAAAAATTAAAGTTTCAAACCTTAACTTCTGAATATATTACTTCCCTATAACTTCTGTGCTCTATTTGATTGCAAATAAATAAATATATTAAAATATAATTCTAGTTTCTTTCAAAAATAAAAAAAAAATATAAAAATTCTCTAACTCGAAGTCTCCATAAGTCGAACCTTTTCTTTGCAAATTTGGACTTCGAGTTTGGAAGTTTGACTGTATGTATATTTTTATATAGATTCACCCATAAATCCACACAAAAAAAAATTAAATATTAAATTTAGACACCATCAAAAAGTATCCAAATAGTAGTAAAAGTATTGGCAATAATGATATGATTCTTTTTGTAATATCTCTTTTGATCATGACCATAAAGGATCATAAAATTGCCGTAACCATTCGTCATATGACAATTTACTACTGTTTAGAGAATATGATTTGTTTTGGCTCTTTAATATAAGATTCATCGGTTCTTATAGCCACATTGTAAGTTGCCCATATCAGGTGATCATATGGGACTTACTTATATATTTTTTTTTTTCAAAATATACTGCTATCTAATATTACTTTTATAAATCATGTTTTGGAATATGAATATATTTGCCTTTTTTAAATAATTTTTTTATAACTTATAAGCCTGTTATGATTCCAATTTCAAGCAAATCCAGTTTATATATAAAGATCTGTTATGACAACAAAATCAGTATTTAAAAACTAATTTCGCTCGTCACAATAGGAACCCATTTTCAAATGGTTTAAAATTAATGATTCTAATTAAAAATTAATGATTCTAATAAACACAATTTATAAATAATACGACCCCAATCAGATAAAATCATAATAAAATTAGAAATCAAATTGAAAAACTTTTTGAAAATAATTGAAGTACTCATTAAGTAAACCAATATGGTTACACAAGTATATTATTAAAAATATAATATATATATATATAAATTTTAGTTTTTTTCTAAACACTCTAAAAAAAATTCTCCCCTATTTTTTTTTCTGTACGATAACAACTTCTTCATTTAAATTTTCCTATTTAAATCGCTTTCGAAACTTTGGGAAAAAAAAAATATTTTTTCTTAAATTCCTTGGTTTTTATTCATCGAATAATTTTTTTTTCTACTGTTGACTTATAAGAATCCACTTACTGCGACCTAAAAAGTCTATTGATAAAGGTAACCATGGAGCTTTTTCTTACCATTCCATTAATAAACAAACACAATACCCAATTGATGAATGAAATCAGTAAAAACCAACCCTTGCTGATATCCGCATATCCGCTTCACAATATAAAGAAGTTTCTTCAGAACAATTATTTACCCAACAGTCTTCGACCAAAAACACACGACACAATCCAAAGAGGGTGGAAACCTAATTGGTTGTAATTAATTCGTTGAACAAATATAAATACCTGATAAGTGCAATATACGCAATATAGGGTACAAAATACATATAAAGAACATAAGAAATCATATAAAATATTCATTTAGAATTTAATATATAAATAATTGCTGAAGAAGAAGTATCACAAACTCCACTTATATTCAATATTAAATATTTTACTTCATGAATCATGTGTAAAACCGTCATCCCCATAATTAAATAAGATTGAAACGATTTTATATATAATCAAAAAAATACATAACCTTAAACTATCTAAATATGTGGTATAAAATCTATAATAAAAATAGTTCCTTTCGAGCAGCTAGTCATAATAACCTTGGCAATTCTTCTTCAATATTTTGCGCCGTACTGTACATTATTTTAATGTGAAATCCTAAAACGGCAATGTGCTAACTAAACAAGAAGTGCCTCCTAGGCGTTACAATTTCTCCTTGACACGCAATTGCTCGTTACACATAATCACTCGTTGCTCACCATTGCTAGATACTCATAACCGCTCGTTGCTCACAAATGCTCATTACTCATAATTGCTTATTACTCATAATTACTCGTTACATGCAGTTACTTATTGCTCACAACAGCTCGTTACTTGCAATTTTAATTGCCCGGAGTAGGTCGTTCTTTTATAGCGAATCATTAATTTTTTTAATAGAGAGCTATTCTTTTCCAAATTTTTGTTTTTAGAAATAAGCCATAAATAAGAATTGTAAAAAAGAAAATTGGCAATATGGTAAAGATATAAAAAAACTACCCTTATTATATTAAATAAATTTAATTCCCTACTGTAATCTTAATTTATTTCATATCTTGAAATTATTAAAAGTATTAATCTATCTGTTAATATATTTACCTTTCAACGGGTAGATAAAATTCTTAAAAGGTTAACATATTATGTACTCATACTTCCTTACTTAGTTATCTTTTAAGAGGTAAATATATTATGTACTCGTTCCACCTTGTTTAGTTGACCTCTACAGATATATCTCGTTCATGGCCGTGTACAGTAGCCTCTACCAGTTAACCGGAGTTGATAATATTGACTGACATTAGATCATTTGTCACTAGATCCTTTCAGAAAAGACGTTGATGTCGTTTATAGTTTTTCATCAAACTACATCCATTCTAAAATATTTCCAATTGAAACACTTTCATCTATTGACTCAATATGAGCAGACCAGCCAACTAGTTCAATTAAATTAATTTGAATAAACTTAACTAGATATATTAATGTCGCAATATAATACATACAGCTCAACGTCCCATACAATGCGATAAAGTTAACTAACAAAATGAGAGCCATGGATCTTTTAATAAAGTAAAAATAATCTCAAAAACACTCTCAATGCCTTTTCACACTACATAATTTATGTATTGTATTTTAAACCCCAAGCCAAATTTCAAGTCAAAACTAAAATAATTTCGCCTGACAAAAAACTGGTGTTAAAGTTATTCAAACAAATCCTAATTATCATAAAATATAGAGGCACCCTTATCTGCACTGCTGCACTCTTATTTTATTCAGATTTACATTTCTAATTCATTAAATCTCTTCAAAATTTTGCATTTCAAACGACACCCTACAACACGTGGCTAGTTTATCGTAAAAAAAAATATTTACACAAAACCGAACTGAGCTTAATTATCATAGTAAAGACTTGAAAAGTACAGACTATATGGATCATCTCTGTTTTTGGAAACAGAATTAAATATTTTTTAATGGTATTCTACATATATATCTAGCATTTATATCTTTAATTTCAACATTTTCCGTTCATTACTACTAGTAATAAATAGAATTGTGTTAAGAAATGTTGAACTTAACATAAATCATAGATTTTAATAGATCCATAATAAGGACATATTATATTAGTATTTCTAACACACACACCAAAATAAAAACTGTCTTCAGCAAATTTAAGGACTATTATATTCTATTTATTTATTTTTTCTATACCGCCTGTGGTTATTTTTACTGCACTAATTTGAACAAATGTATACGACCGTAAAACCCTTTTATTATATTATGTTTCCCTAGCTCTCGATATAAAATATCTCCCCTCCTACTGGTTTAGTGTTCTACGTAGTTAGGGTTGCTATAATGTGTACATTTTTGACTCAAGAGATATCTGCATTACTCTAACTTATTTATATCCGATATCAATTTGTAATGAACAACAGCATTGCTGAGGTTAACCTGATCTCTCTTGAGAAAAAAATATCTTTCTCTTGCCATAGACCGCAAAGATTGTCAGTTAAAACTCCTAATCTATTTACGTATATACCTTGCTTTTAGGTAATTTGGGTCCTAGTTTTATCTAAATTAAAAGACGTCATAATTTTTCTCTTTCACTTGTCATAGCCTTCGCCTGTTAGTGTTCGTAATCGATATAGGTATATGACTAGCTGTTTAGTTATTCGGGATTTAGTTATCTATAGGTGCAAACACAGTCAGATTTATGATCGTTTAAAAAAAACATATATCACTGCTATTTATATGAACAGAGAATGATGTATACACTAAGTTGTTCAATAGGTTTGCGGAATAAAAATAAAACTTAATTCATTAAGAAATTGAAGAAAAGTTTTTCACTAAAATCTATTTCAACATTAAAATTTGTTTCGCAACGATATTCAAAGTTATGCATTTTTTAGGTTTGCCAAAGTATTTCCTTACGACAGCTCTGAAGATTTCCAAGAATTAATATTTTAAAAATATTTAGAATTCTAACAGAACATAGTCCAGCGAATAAGCTGGTTGCTGCAACAATAATACATAATAATTTTTTTTATGATAATAATGATTATAATAATAACTGAGTTTATTACTTTACCAGTTTAAATACAAAAAACTACTCGTTTCAGACCCAAAGAGCAGTGCGTTAGCTTCCTTTTTCCTATATGGGATCATGATCAATAGTGATAAAACAATATACAATATGCTGGTAATCCTTTTTGAATTGGTTCATATATTTATGACAAAATCCTAGTAAATTGTATATCTGTTGTATTGTCATTGAATGTGGTACCAAAAAAGCACTAATCTTACCACAAAATATTGCTCAATGTGCTTAATGCAAATAACTTTTACTAAATCTCTCTCAGTCATCTATCATTTATCCGAAACCTGCATATCCGAAAACAAGAAGTTATTGCAGTTTTTAGACGGCCTATATTGTCTTTAAAATTCCCAGCCCACTTACAAGCCGGTTCACAAACCAGCCCATTTACAAACTGATTCTGACAGAAGTAGTTTCACCTAACATATTATTGAGTTCGGTATGAATTTCTATTGCCAATATACCTTTTTTCTTACAAAGAATTTAATATTGCCCTGTGTTCATTTTTGTTCTTAGAAAAAAATACAGGTTAACTTCAAATATCTAACAAAACGAACAATAAATTGAAATATCCACATGAAATTTTAGCTACACTCTTACGAAAGATGAGATATTAAAATGACATGACAGTTTTAGTTCTGCCACCGACTAACAGATGACGCTGCCTTAACTTATTGTACGACTTGATAGGTATAAATGCGCTTTCATATATTAATACACGTGCTTTGTTGTTACGATAGTAGCATTTAAAAATCATCCGTAATATACAAAGCATGGACACGCTATTATGTTTGCAGTTCTAGTTCCGAAATGCAATACAGAATAGGAGGACCTTTGATTTCATGTGTAGATAGTATACAGCTTATATATCCGGTACTAACAATGTTGACACTTATACTAGTATTGGAATTATGTCTTTCCAATAATATTTATTATTATAAAGTAAACAATACTATACTCTGCACAGGTCATCTGTTAAACTAACCTGAGTTGTTTTATCTAATTCTTGGGTTTTATCTAATCATTATTAATAATCGCGAATACTTTAATTCTATATGTTATATATGCAGGGTAATGTGTCTGTCCATAGGATGAACCAATTTGTTACTGCTCAGTTTTTTGCACGCATAGAGAATGTGTTCTGACAACACAACACAGCCGACATTGGACTGTGAAACATAAATTTTGTTAGAATAGTATCTTAACGTGGAGAGCTTTGCAAGGGACGCTGTGAGAACTTTAATATCGGTTTTTATAATATAATATCAACTTGGAGAGAAAAATCTGATTAAAATATATTATTTATATTATAAACACCACACATGTAGTATTATATGTAGTATATTATTTATTTATTTTTATTTGAGCCAGTGCACTTGAGCACTTTTACTCTTTCTTAACTCGAGGTATCTTAAAACCGCTCTTTACGCCTTGACTGGATTATTGTTTATCACTTCATCAGACTAAGCAATAATTGACCTCAGATCTGCATACCTTCCCGAGGAGCCTGTAACCATTCTGTGATCAGATAACACGCTGTTGATAAGTCTGTCAGTTTTCGTAATTAACTTCAGGGCTCTATCCTTTATGTATTTTTTGATGGGATCAATGTTGAGGTTCCTGAGGATGTCATTCATTCTAATGTACCATGATACTTTAAAAAGTCTACTCAGAGCCTTGCTTTGTGCAATTTTTAGCTGTCGTATAGTAGTGTTTGAAGCTTTGCTAAACGCTACACAACCATATAGAAGTGACGGACAAATTATTTGGTTATATATCAGTTTCCTATTCTTAGCATTGAGATTTTCATTTCTGAATAGCGGTTGGAGGTGATGAAGAATTTTGGCCCAGTTAATTCTTTTCAGTTGAACATGTTTAAGCCATGTGAATCGTTTGTCCAACGTGATACCGAGATATTTCACGCTATCCTCCAAGTTTATAACTATATCACCCACTCTCACTATCGACGGATTTTGTCTCCACTTACGCGTTATAAACAGAGCCTTATATAGTATATGTTACATATATTTACACTTATAAGTTTTGCATATCAAACAATATACCTTTTTCGCTGTAATTTTAAATAATTTTTTCAAATTTTAAAACATTCTTCTAGTAATTATATATTTTTGAAGCACATTACATATCTTTAATTATATAAATACCCAAAAGTGGCAAGCATTCTTTGTTAAGAAGGTTAAATATTTATTTCAAAGAATTTAGTGACAATACACTTTTTACACAAGGATTTATATCCGATTTTGAAAATAAATTAGAAATTCCTTCCTACGGACTTAGCCCGGGCCTTACACCACAAACCCACACCCCCTCCCTCCCCCCATCTGTGCCTTTACCTCAATAAGTCCGACTCTGATCCCTCCAATATCCCTCTCTTCAATCCCGGCTCTTGTAATCCCGGTCACAGAATCTACCGCTAATACATCCGCGCTTGCACAATAACCCGGCCCCTTCACTAACACCCAATTCCCCTGCTTTACACCCATGCTTTCTGGCTTAGATGAACCTAGTCTGTTAGGTATTAAGCCTCGTGTTCTAATCTCTCTCTGTTGATTACTGGAATAAGGTTGTAACCGCTGCACGCAGCTGCAATCTTCCATATTCATTTCTAAGAGGTGGTTTTAGTGGGTTCAAGTTTCAAACTGTGACTTTCGTTGCTTTCCATTTATTGTAAAAAAAAGCATTAAGAAAAGTATATATCAGTTACATAGTGGTCTACTATAACACTATTTTTGTATACTTTATGTTAAACGCCATTGTTAAAAAACTCTACTATAGTATAGTATTATACTTATAGTACTATAGTACTATTTATACTTATAGTACTATAGTACTATTTATTCTTAAAGCAAAGAAGGCTTTATTTTGTCAACTGATTTTAACATTCATTTAAATTTGAGATGCAATTGGAAGCCTTGACACTGCTATTTGCTTTTAGCCGCGTGCTTGAAATATATCTCCAAAATACTGAAGTTTCTTAATACGAGTTAGTCCATATATGAAAAAATAAATCTTGGTTGTAGTTTTTAACTGTGTATCTTCTTTTTTGGCATTTTACATGCTGCAAAAATCGTATCACGCCTGACATATCATTAATCGCTGAAGAATTAAAGCATCTTTCAGATTCAGCAGATGATGTTGTATCTGCTTAAATGAGTACTATATGGTATGAGATATTTTAGCATCTAAGCAACTTTTAAGCAATGAAATGACTTGACTAAAAACATAATTATCAAAACATTAAAATATATGTATGCAGTAGTTTAAGTAATAAAATTTATAAGTAAATAGCAAAGAGTAGACAGAAATAGTCTAGACAATGTATATATGTAACATTCAAGATATATACGTACATACATACTGTTTTCTATTCATACTACGACCTTATCTGGGAACATGTTTATTGTTTAGAACGATATGTTGACTGGATATCTACGTGTATCTATCTTTTACATACGCTCTTATCTTGTATTTACAAACACAAAGCCATGAAGTGAGCTACTTCAGTGTAAACATTATAGAGTAAATATAAAAAACTATTTGGCATTTTTCTATTCATTGCATAAAACTTATATTTTCTATGAAGTATTGACACAAGTATTGACATAAGTATGCACATTCATCTATTTCCGCATAATGTCACATAAGACCGGGCAGCGACGCAGGGTATTAAATTTCGTAGTAAGACTTGCGATTCACCGAAAATGGAACGATAAAATTCGAGTTCAGCTGATGTGTCTGTGAAATCGCTCAATCAAAAAGCACTTGAACATTTTGAAAGGATTTTATTTTTGCATTTAATGAAGTATGAATTTAATGCATTTACTCAACATTTTATGTGCACATTACAATTTATCAGATAAAATAAAATGTTGCGATTTTCATGGAAAGCATTTATTAATGCAATGGCATTGTTTAGCTTGACATACATTTTGAACATAAACTTTGAAGCGATTGCTTCATACCATTTCAACCTAACCTACATAACCCATGATGGCATGGGTTAATAGAAAATATATTGCAATTTTTTAGCTTTAGGTCTTCCGTACTTTCCATTGAGTTTATAATTAAAATTACGAGATTTTTAATTTATTGTATCCACATCGTTATTAAGATGAACAAGAGATATTTTTCTTATTTAGTAGATATATATATACATTTCTAAGATTTTCTCATTTTATATTAATTACAAATTGAATTTTAAATTAATTTAAAAAGAAAAAAAGCTGTCAACATAACGATAAACCTAAACTAAAGATAAACACACAACGTTACGTTACGCTAGGGCAAAAGAAGCCTTCAAAGTCAATATTGACTTTTTATCTCACAAACAAGCGCTGGAAATTAGACACATAAATTGACATAAAGAAGCTTCTTAGAGTGGCTTTTTTATGTAAAAAGAGTCTGCGCACAACGGAGTAAAGTTAAGTGCCAGCAAAATAAGATACTAAATACTTCTCAGCACCTCTACTTCTCAGCAATGATTTCAGAATTTCCTGCTATGAAAAAAGATACATTTATTCGAGTTTTTGTTAAAGTAAACATAATTGTCAAAACTGCATAAAATATAATAGATACTTACATAGCTTTAGTAAACTATTTTAACCGCATCTCAATTAAGTTTCACATTTTGATAATAGGCAAGTGATTTCATTAAAGCAGTTCCTAATTAGATACAACATGAATAGATTTTTTGGTAATACAAAAATTTATCCATTAAACTTTTAGTACCCGAAATCATTTCTCAATTATATGGATTGGCAATAGCTCTTATAATCTACTTGGATTGTTCAATTGAATTTAAGGCCGTGTGCGAGTTCTCGTAAATTGAGGGAAATAGTAAATAATGTCGGTATGGCAGCGAATGTTGGTATTTACCAGAATATCGAGTAGGGTAAATTAGAGAAAAATTAGTTAAATTAAGTGTTACCATTTTGAAAATTTTATAAGATGTTTAATAAATAAATAAAGAAGTTAGAAAACTTTTAACCAAAAATAATAAATAAGTGCAATAAATAAATAAATAAATATTTACATAAATACAGTACAAAAAATCCTTAGGAAATTTAAATTAATTTATCTCAATCTACTCGAACTCGCACACGGCCTAAAGAAGAATATTATTTGTGTAGACTATTAGAATGAAGCTAGTAAATCAGATTCGTTTTCTAAGTGTTCTAGTTAATCCCTACCATACCCTTACATTACATTATATGCCTTACTTCTCTATATGCTATTAATAGTATATAAAGCATAAAAAAAAATTATAAAAAAATAAATAAGTTACTAGATATAAATACTAAGAAGCACTAAATTACTGGATTTAAATAAGTTTACCAAATTTTGGATAATGGATATTATGGGCAGCCCTCATAGTATACACCAAGGCTGTCCAGATCAGATGCATTCGCGGACCAATACCAATCACTGTACAGATTGAAGGACCACAAAAACAAATACATACGTTTATAGTTGTTTTCGACAAAAATAAAAACACGGTTATAATGTTAAATTTTTTTATTAATTTGTCAATTTAAATTTATTTACCATAAAAATAAAATAATGTGGTTTTACCAATACATTTTACAAGTAGACCGCATAGTATACATCATTCAAAGTAAAAGACGTGAATCACTTAGGCTCATAAAAGTGGGTCTATTATGGAACTTCAAATAAAAGTACCAACCTTTGAACTGGGAAACCACAAAATCATTTTTAAAAAGCAGGAAATATTTTTAATGACTATTTTGGTAGTATAAGGTAGACGCTTAAATACCAGACAAAATAGATAACTAACATTTTTCTCTTGCTCTTGCTTTTCAGATCCATACCTACGACAACAGTTATTAAAAAAAGATCCTAATTAGACCCTATGTCTTCCAATTAATTAAGCAGTGTTCTATCACCACAAAAATTGTATTGAATAGTAAGAGAGGAACAGGACTAATATTTTGCTCTGATTTTTACTACTTGTGAACGGATGATCTCATATTTATGTGACTGATGTGGAATGCATTCAGTTGATTTCAGTCTCTATAATAAATGTTGAAGATCCGATTTTAAAATGTGTACCCTACAGATATTATTTATCTTGAAATAGAAATTTTTGAAAGATATGTATACCTTTGACAAAATTTTAAAATTGATATATGTTATGTTATATATATTCAAATCAATTTTTTATTTTTTTAAATTAAAAAAGTATAAGAATGTTTAGCAATAGAGCTTCATAAAAATTTTCTGCTCTGATTTGAAAATCGTCTCATATACATCAAGAATGTCTGAAACGCACAAGGACTTTTTAGACCTAAACAACGCAACATTGACTTGGAAGAGGGATTCTCATGGTGTTGAGAGTGGGAAAATACAAAACTGTAAAGCAATTAAGAGGAAAAAAAAATCTAGCACCTGTGAATGCTTGGACTTATTTCGAAACTTACAGCAGGGAAACACAATACCAGAAAAAAGTAAGTGATTAACTTTAAATTAAATAAATATAACAATTTGAAGATACAAATTGAAGTTTTTCGGAAGTATTTTAAAACATAGTTAAAGTTAAACTCCTTTAGTTGGGTAGGTTAATACAAATGTATAAGTACTTTAGATTCACTAACTGTATGAATGGGAAGGATAAAAAGATATATTGCATCTGACTTCCAAATTAGTCGTTTAGAACCAACTTTCCGGAACTTTTCTGATCAACTGTTTAAAAATTATATTAGAGCTATTGCTTTTCTGGTTTTTATATTTTAGTGAACATAATACTATTGTTATAGTTTAATAAACTATAAAGTAGTTAACTATAATATTATAAGAGAGAGAGTTAAGATAGTAGTAAAAAATTTTATTTAAATAAGATTTAAAAATAATTAAAAGTAAATATTTGTGGTGGTTAGTGTATCTACCATAAGTACAAATAAGGCATTCTTTGCAGGAGTACCCACACACCACTTATGTAGTATAAAACCTAAACAAAAACAAATGTACCTAATTGAAGAGTAATCGAAGCACAACGAAATGTATTGGTTAAAGATTAATCCACTTGAGATCAAGACTCCTATAATGAAATAAATCAAGTATACTCTCATCTAATCCATTTTTTAATCAATTATTTAGAAAAAAATTTGAACTTTATATACGTATGTCATTTAATAATTAATTATTTTGATTTACAAACATCCCTGTATATAAACTAGTGTTCTGGAGATCTTGAGGGGACTAAAGATTTAATGAACTGACGTCTAGATTTTTATATATTTAGTCATTTTCAATGCATTACAACTATTTTCAACGAAGGAAATTTTTTTTGAATATTTGAATTGTAAGCTACGGCCCTGCTTGTAGATACTATATAGGTATAATGTTTATGTATATTTGTATATAGTTAACATCTTTTTTATATTAAGATACAAAAATACCTTAATATTCAATAATTTTTTCTAAATATTTACATTTTATTTTTAGCTGCGTTACAATTTCCTCACCACAAACATCACGGCTCCCAAATTATGGAGAACTCTACTGAGCCGATAACAGAATTTTTATATGAAAATGGGACTGAAGCAGTTGAAGAAATCAGTGAGTGCCGAATATTACATAAAACAATATTTTACGCCGCATTAATATATTATCTCATTAAAATCGAATTATAAGTTAAAAAATAGACAAGTTTTACAATCTGCAAAATAATCTACATGTCATATGTTCGCCGATAGAGCTTAACATTTATTGATTTCTAATCTTATAATATTGATTTTAAGACAATAGCAATGTAAAAATAATTAGTTTTTATGATTATTAGAGCAAGAAATAAAGAAAAGTTGTTGTTAGCGTTTCATTCATCTTAAGAATCTATATCATTAAAATTGTTGAAAAACTCTTAACCTTAATATTTTTTCACATAGATTGTCAAAATTACGCACTCGGCAATGCCATGAAATCAATTATAACAGATTGTATTCCTGTTATTAAGGAATCATCTTTGAAAATCCCAGCATGTATTCAAATGGAAAATAGTCAGACAAAATCCAAGACTAAGTTGACAGAAGTAAGCATAGACAATAGTTCTTCATCTTTCCTACCGGATTTCATTAAACCTGAAACGGCATATGATCCCTTAAAGTTTCGTTCAATTAAGAACCTGAATAAGTATTTACTTTCAGCTAACATGCATGATCAAAGTGAAGGGAATGCAAAAGAAGTTAATAAAAATTATGTTTGTAATGTAAAATCGTCGTTTAATAAAAACTCTACACACATCGTAGAGGAAGAATTGAGAGAAGAGGTGGAGACATGTAGCCTATATAGATATGCAGAAGCATATACGGAGGAATGCAATTCAGAAAATGTAGAATCTTCGGAATCATGCTCTGACAATGAAGAAATAAAATTGAAGTGCATAGCCCAGAAACAGGATTTGCCCCCATGTTCCCTAAACAAAAGTATGAATGCATTAAAAATAGGAAGAGGGCTTAAAATTGATGACAAATTTGCTAAATATTTTGGAATTACAACATTTCAAACAAAAATAGAAAGTCAACCACATTCAACAAAATTTAAAAACGGTAGTCCTGCTGTAATGAGTAACCATAATATTTATAAGTGCAGCTTAGAAGGTTTGAAAAGTGGAGTAATGTCCAGACTTGATGATAGACATGCTAAATATTTTGGAGTTCCGGAAAGAAAAGTGAAAAAAGAAAATGATAACACTAAAAAGTCGATAGGTACGTCTAAAAAATATACTGAAAATGTTGAAAACGGAGTTATTAAACATCAGAAAATAGTTGAGAATAACTATTCTAGAGAATCAGGTACTTCCATGATAAATAAACCTGTACTGAAAGCATGTTCCATTACAAATAAGTTCATATGCACTGTACCCTATGTAAAGGTAAATAATTTCGACGATATTTTAATTTCGGATGAGGAATATCGTAATACTTTGACGGATTTTGATAGATTATTCGTGTTTAAAGCATAGCTAGACAGGCAAAACGTTTTTAAATATATTAACAAAAAATTATATATCTTTATTTACTAAATTCTATTTAATTTTAATTTGTATTTACCGAGAAGATAAATAAAAATTTAATAAAAATCATACAAAAGAAATTTTTAAACACAAAAGTAGAAGAGAAAAAAATAACAAGGGACGAAGGTTTTTTCATAATTACCGATATATATTTCATAAACTATATTGCTCTTATATCCCTAAAATTTACTATACATCATTATAAGTTATAAATATTTTCAAGACATGAATACGTACTGAAGAATGATTAATCTAAATATATGACGTTCTTTAGAGACATTTGGAAACATACATGAATAAATGTCTTTGAAAATTTTGCGTACTTGTCATGAGAGGTAGATGCGTTTCATATTTTACATATCGTTCATATATATATCAAAATAAATGCTATTCGTTATTTCAATTTACTAAGTACATTTTGGTAGTTTTGCCTCTAGTGAATTGAACGCTATCGGGGATTCTTAAAGACAGTGTCTTCAAAAGTAACTTGAGAACCTTAGTTGTGTTTTCATTAAAGTGATAGTAGTGATAAATTTTGTTATTAATGAAAATTTGATATGAAAGAGTGTTTCATATTGCTGTGGCTTATATTAATCTATAGGTGCTATAAGTCAAACATTTCTTCATAGGGAGAATCTAAAAATAGAATTCAGAAATAGCTGAAAAAAATTTAATTTTTATTAATTTCCACTAATCATTTGATATCATTCATTATCCGCACTATAATACCGATAACCAACCTTACTACTTCCATCCATAAATAATGAACTAAATTGTTTTATTATAACTATGTACTTTACTTTAGTTGAAAGGAAGAGTGATTAGTTAGAAATATATAAATATTTTAAATTTACAACTCACTTAAAGCACTGTATCACACTACGCCCTATTATATTAAAAATTTCATATTAGATCTTAGTTTCCTATAAACATTTCGACCTGACAATATTATAAACCCCTGATAATCGCAGAACCCCAAAATATTTGCATTTCACATAACCTTTCACTCACTCGGTAGGATGTTCATAATTATGCCAAGATAAGAAAGACAACACAAGTAAAAAATTTTTTGCCCATACTTTCAATGGGAGTCCATCCCATAATTCTATCTTTGGATGCACTACTGCTGTTTCGTATGTCTAAGTTAACAAGCATGTTCAGTCATAATAATTATAATTCAAGTTGAGATCTATTAAAACTATGCAACTTATTAGAATTTTTTTGTTTTAATTCGATTATACTTCTTTATACCTTCCTTATACCTTTCTTATAAGATATTTAGTCATAGGCATCGGTTTACGTCTGCACCAGCAATTTCTATTTGATAGTTCTCAACACTGGTTCAGTCATATAAGTTGATATCTCCCAACGGAGTGAGGAACCTGCAAAGAAATCCTTTACAAACTTGTCATCTATTTTGTTACGCGCATTCCCTACGAATATGATATTCTAACAAAGGAAGTATTCTATATAGTAATATACTTTCGTACTTAACACTTATATTTGATATTTTTACAACAAAGGGCAACTTAAATTTAGTGAACCGAAACTGGAACAATTTTATAGTTACTTGTATATAAAAATATATATTATTGCTATGGTCATGTGTTACTATCTGAAGCATGCACTTCTGTCTAAAATATTGGGAATCTTTTTGATAAAGATGGTCACACATGAAGCCTTGTTTATAGACCTCAGTAGTTCGTAAAGTTTTAAGCCATCGCTGAACTAAACACATTCATTATAGAGCTGTATGGTTTTGGTTATTCTATTCACTTCTCTTCAAAATTACAATATCGAATTTGTTAGGAGGTAAAATAGGTTTCTGTAAGATAACTAATATATATGGTATATATAAAAGCTGCAATTGTCTGTAATGCATTTCAAATTACAAAGATGTTTTGTTACTTCGCTTTTAATACAGAAGACGCGTATAATAGAAAAAGCTGAAATCTATTAACTATTGCTCAATTACGATTACGATAAGAGATCCACAAATTTATGCAACCTACATCTATATACTGAAGTATAGTTTAAAATTGGTTTTATTAGTAATTCTTACCATCCCGAAAATATATGAAATATTTTAAAATAATTCTAAGACTTTCCAATATTTCTCCTTCTAATTGTTTAGAAATTTAGAACTTTCTATTTAAATAATATTGTAATAAAAGAATAGGCAGCATATAGATCCGAGATAAGAACGAATGCGAATCATATAAAGACAATATGGATCAAAAGTATGTATTTACAAAATATATATAATATCAGATAATAGTCGTAGCTAGGAAGCAACAGTTTAGAGCTTAGAAGTGATTTAAATTTATAGAAAGCAATGATATTGTAATACGAAAATAGTTCGCACATATAGATCCGAGGTATGACCTAATGGAAATCATGTAAAGACCAGAATATGGATCAAAATAAATGTATTTACAAAATATATATAATAACATAGTAGTTAGAAAGCTAAGCAAATGAGAACCAGGAACCTTGACAGGAATCTTTAAAATGAAATATTACTTAGTACAGTCTTTTAGGTGGGCATATAAGGCGATGGCTATTCCAATTGAAGTTATATGTTGTAAGTTATAATATCATATGGTTCTGTCTAATTTAGAAAATGTTTATGAATATATTTTATTTAAATAACATTGTATGAATTATGTACATAAATGGCTTCTAAATTAACGATTTAATAATATATACATATGAGCATAATTAATTATTATAATACAATATGTGTAACGGCTATACTCTATACAAACAACTTAAGCCCTGGGCTTAAACATCGACAAACTGCAGTGCATCGACACAACCAGTAATTGAAATGTTTTGAATTTTTATTTCCAAAACAGGATGTGTTTGTTGCTTGCGCATAGACTTTATCCTTGTAATTTGAAAAAGGATTAGAGAGATGCTGCAGTTTGATGGTTCGTGTCATTTGAGTATTTTCAGTTTACATTGGCGGTAGGCATGACATATTGGATGAGCACGCTTTTGAAGTTAGGCAAACATTTTGTTTATGTAACTCAGTCGGAATCAGAAAAGGACGAAATGCAAAATGCACACATTAATCTCTTTCCAAGACCGTACATTTGTGTGAACAACAATTTTAATGAATATTCATGACGAAGAGGGGAGTGAAGGAGGGATTGTTCATTGATTTGTATCTCTTTTTAAAAGTTATACAATATTTTATACCCTTTTAAAAATCTGTTAATAGATTACATCAAAAGTACCCAATTAAAACAATTTATTTTTTATTGCAACTAATTTATATTGAAAGCCTTTAACTCCGTTGGTAAAAAGGGCGGAATTGGGAACAGTGCTACCAACTTTAAAACAATTTAATTTTATATGCATTAGAACAAATGAAATCAAAAAATATAAATTTAGATAAAAATTCAGTAAAAGTTCAAGTAAACATTTTTGAAACATAAAAACGGAAGGTGAATTATTTAAACGTAAGAAAATTTGATTTATTCATTAAAATATTTATTATCTATTTAGTCATCAAATATTTTATAATCAAGTCTCTAGAAACTAAATCATTAAGAGGGGACATCTTAAAACAAAAACTTGATGGTAACGCAATAGGCCCTTACTCAGAATACGTGGATCCTGGCGCACGATCGCCTTCAAAACTATCTTTAATCTTTTATTTTTATAGCATATTTTTTTAGTTTATAGCTAAGAATATTGTCTAAGAAATACCATTTTCCTTATATGTTAGATTGGGCGCTGGCGTCCAAACATCCAGGCGCCAATCGTCAGACATCCAATTGTCAGATTGTCACCCTCATGGACCACCGTAATGATTATGAACCCATGCACTCAGTACCTCATCAGCGCACCCAGGCATATCGGAAGCTCCTATTTGACGGCTCCTGCCTAGCGACTGCTCCACCTCCAACACACCCAAGCGCCACCAACGATGCCCGAACAACAGTGATGACTGGTCACTGGAATTAAAAAATCATAACGTAAATAGTCCCGACTTTACTAGCGGTAGTGCGAATTTATAAATTTTTGACTAAGATCATTTTCGTACATTTTGTACATAAATAACCGTTTGAAGTCACTTCACATTTCAGCGATACGTAGATAGAAATGCAGTGAAACACATTTTTTACGCGTTTTATGAAGTACTGATACGCATCTTCTACATTAAAATAAAATAATAATTTTCTGACGATTAATTACTATTTTTCATTTTTACTCAGCCATATGTTCATTGCCCCTGAAATTCTAGTGTTGGGTCCATATACACTAGCCTTCATCCATTTTTGACCTGTCTGTGCTCCAAGCCAAACTGTTTAAGTTAAGGTGTAAGCCTCCATTATCCCATGTTAAACGGGTCCATATACACTAGCCTTCATCCATTTTTGACCTGTCTGTGCTCCAAGCCAAACTGTTTAAGTTAACGTGTAAGCCTCCATTATCCCATGTTAAACGTGATGGTTGGTTTACCTTAAACTTTCTGCCAAAGCAATAGACTTTTGTTAAAAACTAGTTATCACAATAATTCAATGCAGTGTCTGCTCCTAAAATTGTAAACATGTAATATAAAAATTGACTTATATCTTTTAAACGATGCCATTAGCCAGATTTGCAAAGTGTTAATCCCTGAAGTTTATTAATCGTCCAAACTGCATTCAAAACAAATTGAAGTGTAAGTACTTGTTAATGCAGTAATACCAACCGTTTGAACCAAAACAAACAATATATTAAAAAGAGTGATAAAAAATTAAAAATATAATAAATAATTTTTAAATTTAGATGAATAAAATTTTGATCTTCTGAAAACCATATTTATGCCAAAAGTATTTATTACTTATCATTTATTATTTCACTTGACTAAAAGTCTTATTACCATTAATCAAAATAAATCTATATCTTATATAAATCAATGTTTCCAATCATTTAAATCAACAGCAAGGATATATAAATTTTTATAAATTCTCTATAACACCAAATTGCTTTAACCGATAAAAATGCCAATATATCTGACAAGGTAACATATCCTAGAGGGTAGAATAAAAACGTAATTTGTTGCCATTATTAAGCAACATATGCTCTGAACGAATTTGTCAATAGTGTACAAGGTGTCAAGATGAATGCTTCGCTAAACAATAATAGATGATATGCAGACGAATCTCCGTCAGAACTATTGAAAAATATGCCAAAATGTTGCAAAAAATTCGATAGGAACACTCGCAACCCTTGTCAGTACGTGGATGACAATGTAAAACGTACAATATATTATACACCAATATCTGCAAATAGATCTTAAATGTACTTACAAAGACATAACAACAACAACATAATTTTGTCACTTTTTCTACATTCACACTCTGTGCCTTCTTGCAAAGCATCCTGGCAGAAATGAAGAATGATTGCTTCCGTTTGTACAGAAGTTAATTGTTTACATTTTTTTAAATTTATTTGCAAATTATTTTAATTAATTTTTTTACAAGTTCTTACTGGAGAGATTTCGAACAGTACTGAATTGCAACAACAACAATTTTTATTTATTTTTAATTAATTGAATTTTTGACTAACCTTACAGCGGTTTGGGATATTGCCCACTACCCATCATCAGTGGTCTTGGAATTATTTCTTTTAATCAGTGATTCAGTACTGTTTAAAACCTCTATATTAAATACAATAGTCACTAGCGTTATAAATGACACTAAAATCAAATTTAATATAACTTTTGACCGCAATTGTATTAAGAGTATTTTTCAGTTTATGATTCTGATGAACCTCTCGGAGTGGAAAAGTGTCTAAGTTTTAACACAAACCAAAAACGTAGAATAAGTGTATAGATTAAAATATATATAGATAAAAAGATCGAAACATTTTTTGCCTGATTATTGACTGACTAGTTTATTATACCGAAACCGTGTTAGCACAACGGGCTATTATTTGAGCTCAATAGAGCTGCGATGCATAAGGCTCTAAACTAAAGATTATAGCAATACGATATATTTACCCTTCTTTATTTTATTTTTTTTATAATAGCTGGAAGCATTAAAAGCTAGAATATAAGACTTTAACCCACTAAAACCACCTCTGAAGAATAAATGGAGAAGATTTTCACTACAATGAGGAAACCCCGTTCCGGTAATTATGGGGGAGAGATGTAATCAAGAGACTTAATATCCAAAGCATGAGCATGGAACAGGTGAATGGGGAGTATGTGGAGGAGGCGGAAGCTAACTAAGCATCGTGTAAATTCTTAATATAAATATCGTAATATCTAAGAAAATCACAATCATCATTGACCTTACAGCTGGTAGTGAATCTAATTTTACTCAGTCAATCTCTTCAATGTTGTTCTCTAGTATGAATTTAGCTAATATTTTGTGTTACTTTGGTAATATTCTAACCATTTAAACAGTGGTTTAAATGGTTAGATGGTTAAATTCAGAAATGGTCATTTAACTTCAAATATTTGAAAGAACAATATCAATCATAACTTTTGAACCCGTGTTAGAGTAAGACGGAGATTTGTATCGTTAAAGCAAATTAATTAATTGATTATGAAAAACGCAGAAAATGCAAAAAATTTTATAAATAATTTATAATTATAAAAAACAAAGATTTTAAAAAATTCTTACTTTTTTTTGTTGCACTTGTCTGTTATTTGTTTATTTACATTTTGTTTCATATGTCAAATATATAATGTTATATTTCGATCATTTTCCCTCTGGGAAATATATTTTGTTATGCTGTTTCTGATTTTTTTTGTGTGATTGCCCTTAATTTATACTTAACTAAGTTGAAAACCACAAAAGATCTTTGTGTACGGTTAATCAACTTCATTAGTAACATAAATTAAATAAATTGCTTTAATGAGGCCAATGGAAACATACTATAAAAAAAACTTCAATAGTATGCTCTTTGTATGGTTATGTTAATCAACTTCAGTACTCACCTAAATTAAATATACTGTTCCCATTGTCAATGAGGACAATGGGAACATACTATAAACTTCAATGGTATCTGTTGTTTAAAATTAACATTGACTGTATGCTAAGCTATAGCAAAATAATTTTAACTTGATTTTTTTGAATTTTGCATTCTTGAAACACAATATTCATGACAATTTGGATTAGTAATGTATTTACTCAACCAATTGCTCAGGAACAATTGTAACTTTTTTCTTCTTTTTTCCCCTTTTTTGAATTAACATAACTATTGATCCAACGTAATCCCATCAATAAATGTATACTTCTTTATATCACCTGGAATGTGTAATTGATTTTGATGATTATTTATTCGTTCACATATTCGTTTTTATAATTGACAAAGATCTGTGGACACTCCACCAAGTGTATGAGGAACAATAACACCTCCTCTCTTGTGTTTTTTTTTTCGTCCTTTTTTTGAATTATTTCTCGTGTTAACCAAGTGTAATCCTATCAATTGGGTTGTAATTCTTTTTTTCACCTGGAGGAATTGGTGCGTTTGCATTCTTTATTTGTTTACAGAAGCCAATTTGGGTTTTTATAGTTGACACAGATGCTTGCAAAACATGGTATTATACAAATAGATTCTATATATATGCAGGTTATCGGCAATATGAGAGATGTTAAACAATTGCTTGGACGGAAGTGACAAACGTTTTCTGGTGTACAATGCGTTTTATTTACTCTGAGAGTTTTAGACCGAATTCGCTCAATTTCTAATTATTAATTAAGTGTTCTAACCACTGTATTTTTTAGAGTGTATTTTTTTGTATTTTTTTTTTTGTATGATTTTTGTTTTGCTGCAGGTTTTTTTTCTGCAACCGGTTTTTTTGCAACATGATTTTTTTTGGTTTTGTGTATAACAAAATGTCAACACAGTTAATTATTTTTTTGGTGACGTTATTACTTTTTTTTTTAATAAAATATATATTACAGGCGTAATTTTTTTTTCAAGCAGCAAAAAAATACTAACAACTTATGGAAGAAAACACGTAAAGCAACAACAAGTCTCTTAAAATTTTCAGAGTTCAGTTTTACACGCAATAGTTTTTCGTCTTAACTTTTAGTGCTGCCAAAATCAAAAATCACTCTTAAAGTTAAAGGCTCTTAAAATCTTCAGAGTTAGGTCTTACACGCAAAAGTTTTTTGTCTTAACTTTTAGTGCTGCCAAATTCAAAAATCACTTTATTGTGAATGCTCACTGGAAATATGTTAAAATCATATGAGCATTTCATTTACTAATAATTTCAAATACATAAATAAATAAATTAATTTATATATATGTATATAAAATATATATGATAGAAATACTACACAATTTTTATATATTATATTGTAGACAACACAATAAAAAACAAAGTAAAAAAAGGCATTTGACATATTTTAAAAGTGATGCCCATTTGTTTCCATCAGATTTAATGCTATTTTTTCACAACTGTAGAAGAAAACATTACGCATTTTAATGATTAAAAATTAAATTGGAATTAATACATTTAACTTTATTTCATTTAAATTAACATTACGGTATTTTTTTATAAAATTTTAGAAAAAACCGTTTTTTCCTTTCTCACCACATCAGCCCCACTTATCAGATTTAAAGAAATCTGATTCAAAATCATGTTTTCACATGATTCAAAATTAAAATTAAATATAAATGATTAAATTTAACTTTATTTTCCTTGTTTTTTTTTAATTTTCGCTGCAAAAAAAAAATATTTTACTTTTTCACCATATCAGCCTCACCTATGAGATTCAAACAAACCTCATGATTTTTTCACATGATTCAAAATTAACATTAAATAAAAATTAATAAATTTAACTTTAATATTTATTTTCTCTGATTTTTTTTTAATTTTCGCTGCAAAGAAAAGAAAATATTATTTTCTCACCACTTCAGTCTCACCTATCAGATTCAAACAAACAGAAATGAGTAAATTTAAGTTTCTTTCCTCTATGATTGAATTACTATTATGTTGTTGTTTTATAAATTTTTAGTGAAAACCATTTTTACTAAATTTTTTTTACTGCAAAAAAAACATTTTGCCTTCACCACATCAGTCTCACCTATCCGATTCAAACAAATCCCATGATTTTTTCCCTTCGTCATATAATGTACATAGCATAAAAATTTCAACAAAATAGGTCAATACTATTAAGTACAAATCAATTTAATAAAAAGTCTATAAAATTCTCATTAAGTTTGTTTGTATGAGGATTAGAAAAATCGACTTTTAATAAATGAAGTGTTTATTTCTAATACGAGATACATATAAAGTTTACTTCTTATTTATAAATTTATATTCTTCACGTTGTCCCAACCGTTTTGAAGCGTTTAAAATTCCATGCACTACGGTACTTAACCTTTACTAGTGGGTAAGGAAACGTGATTTTATCTTAAACTTGTTTAAAATGTTCGTACAAGTTTCAATATTACATTAATCATTGCAGTCAAAAGAGGTCAGAGCAATGCCATGTCCACCCCATGATGAATCCCTCATAGTGTTTTCCTTTACCCTAATTCGTTGTAATAGGATTTTACGATAAAACAAATAGTTAACAGCTTTTGACTCGCTTTTACCGCATGCGTTGGAAAGCAAAATACTCTCCGATTTCTATCGGAACACAAGAGTTACAAATGTCCTGTAACTTCCACTGAACTATACCTGAACTGCAAACAAGGTTTTCTTTTTATTTTGTTTGTTAACAATTTATTTCAATTACAAATTTTCCGTCAAATAATTCAAAACGCATATGTCGCAAACGGAGTAAGTCAAGCAGACATTGTGCGCGCCAACCCGACAACGTCTGATGATGAACTTATGTCGCATTATATAAAAATTAATTTAATAACATTTATATGCAATAAGATATATTGTCTCTATCCTTACGGAAGAGGCAATACAACTTTGTAAAGTAGATTCTATACTGCTTTTTACTTTTTACTACAAGGCTTAGAAACCTACTCTAAACCCAGAAGGAGGCACAATAGACCCGATGGTCCTAGTGCTACATCCCCTTAACAATAATACAATATGCAATGAGATAGTAAGAAAATCAAATTTTAGAAATTAAAAATATACATATCCTAATTCAATAGCCTACATATTAATAAACAACAATACCAATGTTAGGGTCTGGAATTTTAAAAAATCCTATCATTATTTTATTCATCTCGTCTCAATAATAATATAATATATAACAAAACCCGATGATAGGGTCTGGAATTATAAAAATATCCCATCATTATTTTATTCATACTGTCCCTATAATATTATAACATTAGGGTTTATAGAAATTGGAATTATAGGCTCAATTCCGACATCTCAAGTGAAACAATTGTTAACTGGAATTATAAAAATATCCCTTCATATATAGAATAATATTGGGGTTCATATATAGTAGGATTATAGACTTCATTCTGACATCTCGTGTGTGACAATTTATTGGCAGGAATTATAAAAATACCCACTCATAATTTTTTTCAAATGTAGAATTATATTGGGGTTCATATGTAGTAGAATTATAGGGTTCTTTCCGACAACTCATGTGAGACATTATATTGACTGGAATTAGAATTATAAAAATATACCTTCATAATTTTTTCATTATATAGAATAATATTAAGGTTCATGTATATAATGATACGGTTCACTCTGACATCTCATGTGGGACAATATATTGATTGAAATAACAAGAATATTTCTCCATAATACGTTTAAAACTGTGAAAGGGTTAACTATGTATGTTCCAGCTCTATCAATTTAATGACAGTAGATAAACACATTCTGTCATAGTTTATTCTATTAGGTATATCATAATAAACATCATTTATTGAAATTATACAAAATCTGAAAAATCTTAATAGTAAATAAGCTGTTTTTCTAGTTTATAATATACAATCCATTGTTTCTATTTCCATATAAATGTGCATCAACCGTATATTCTACGTATTATTTGCAAAAATAATGGGATTTTCCCCTTCATATTTTGGTTGGAAATATTATTGCCTCAAGCTGTTATTATTCATTGCATCGTACATCAATTTATGTCACTAATTATTTAATAAATAGGAAAACATGTGTTTGGAAAAGTCGTCAAAGGGAATAGTAGAGTACAGTACCAAGTTAAAAGGATATTAATATCACAGTGTTGTATCAATGTTAAAGCAGTGTTTGAGCGATTTGTCAGCGGAAATTGACAGATTCCATAGACCTCTAATCAGAAAAAGTCAAAAAGTGTTTTAAAAAAGTTTTGTAATATATGGACAATTCCAGTGAAATCAATTATTTAACTTTTCTTTTTATACTTTAACGTTACATTACTGGGCCAAGAAGCATCATTACCCTGTCTGATGTAGAAAATTCCAATATAGGAAACATATACATTTTTTTCTTGCAAAGCTGAGCGTCTTTTATTCAATTAGAGCCGGTTGGTAGGACTCTATTCCGACCCAGTATCCTGTATAACATATTAGAAATTAAGGACACATTTCAATATAATAACATAATAATAATATACAACACTCTCTGATGTAAAATAGACCATATAGCTTTAAGCTTAGATTTAACTTTAGTTTTAATTAGCTTCAAGATTACAAAATTAAAGGATATAAAAACTCTGAGAAGCCTTTTCAAAGTACCATGGTACATTAGGACGAATGACATCCTCAGAGACCTCAAGATTGATCCCATCAAAAAATACATAAAAGATAGAGCCCTGAAATTATTTGCGAAAACTGACAGACTTACCAACATCGCGTTATCAAATCTCAGAATGGATACAGGCTCCTCGGGGAGGTATGCAGATCTGAGGTCAATTATTGCTTAGTCTGATGAAATGATAAACAATAATCCAGTCAAGGCTTAAAGAGGGGTTTTGAAATTACCTCGAGTTAAGAAGGAGTAAAAGTGCTTAAGTGCTGTGGCTGAAATAGCTTCAACACAATTAAAAGCAGAATGTAATTATATTGAAAATATTTACCGAGAAGTGACTTACAAAAGTTTTTTGGAATAAAATTTTATTATTAGGCTCTTTTTTATAGTGCATTTAGCTGGTAATTTTTCAATTGAAAATATTCATGCATTTTTTTTTTATTGAAACATTTTGCGATATAGTCTTCTTAATCCTCTATTTTTTTGATGCAATTAGCTGCAATGTTTTCAATTTTAATTGTTTATTCATTTTAGTTTCATAAAAATTTTTTATGATACAAATTATCAACTGTTATGTTTTTTAGTGCATTTAACTGGCATTTTCGCGTTTAAAAATGTTTGTGTATAGGTCATCTAGGCACATTTTCTTAAGTAATTTTTACATTTGATTTATCTATTGATTTTTTTATTTTAACTGTTATTTAATTAATTTTATTGTGTACTATGTCATTTTTTAGAACCATTAAATTATATTTTGGAATTCGAAGATATGGTAATATTGTCATTTTTAATATTAAATTTTAGTTTAATTTTACTTAGTTTTATTTTTCATTTATAGTTTTTTTATATGTTACATTATTATTTTAATGCTGTTAGGTGACACTTTGAACATAACGTATAAAATATTAGAATTAAATTCACCTGGATATGAAAATCAAGTATCAAATTTGACTAGGAGATTATGCTTTGTTGGAGAGTAGTACATGTTTGAAGTCTATATAATTCTTCTTAAGAATATTAAAGAATTAAAAGTCTTCTAAATGTTGCAAAAGTGTTGATCTTCCAATGAAGATTTTTATATAAACTCCAAATAAGTTTAAAATTCGTTAAAATTTTTATTAGGTGAATTGAAATTAATCCTATAGCAGATATATTGATTAGGAGTCACTGACTATTAATGGAGGAGGGATAACTTTACAACATTTTAAATGTATACAATTTTCTGTAGTGTGAGTTACTTCCGTTTAACTTTAAAAAAATTAAAAAGTTTAATTTAGTATTACAATCGGCTGTCTTATTTCAAGTCCCGCTTCCCATCTCTATACTAATAATCTCTTACTGAAAGTTACTGCACTTAAATTTACATTTTTATCTCCCATATATTTAGTCCAAGGTTTTGACTTTTAATATAAAATAATATCTTGACCACACATTAGTGAAAGAATTGGTGCACTCATTTTGGGACTGTTAAGTATAGCTTTTATTTAATAGTTGAGTTGAGTTTAATAGTTAGTTGTTGTTGAAGTTAGAATTTATATTGATGCTGCTTTTTTTTTTTTTTTTTAGATCCTATATAACAATTTTAATCGTGAACACATATGTCTACAATTAAGCAGCATATACAATTAAGCAGCATATGGAGTGTATTTGGTAATCACTGTTGAGTCTGTGATTTGAATGGCTTTATTAAGTGTTACTTCTGTATTCAGAATGTGCAATGTCATAAAAATGAAGAAAAAGATGCACAAAAAATGCTATACTTAAGTCCTGTAAAAGGCGAAAAATATAGATACTCTTGAAGAAACCACTTCTCACATCTGAAGAAATAGAATGGGGAAAAACTATAGTCTTATATGTCTGGATACACAAAAAGTCCATATTTCATTTGATTAGCATATAAAGCAAAAAGCAGACAGATGGGTAAATATCGCTATATTAATCTTAAATCTTCTCCTTATAAGTATATATTAATAATAAGCAAGCCTTCAAACTAGAAATATTTTCGATCCGGTTTTTTGTTACAGTTCAATAAGAAAAACTATATATAGGTTCGTTTCCAATTTTGAGTTAAGCAAAAATATCGAATTTTTTGGTTTTTTAGAAGTTCCGTTCCGATTCGAGGTCTTAGTTAAAAGGTCAGTGACGTATTTTATGCTGCCATAGAACTACCTTAAAAAACTTAACACATACTTTTTGCAATGATATTTGCACAGAACATAGAAAGTGAGATAGAGATAGACTCTTTAATTCGTTCCAAAAATCGCTACTCATATCTAAACTGTGCAGCATTGATCTTGATCGCGATGATACTGTATTGATAATTACTAATTTGAATAAAATTTAAATTAAAAGTGATAATAAGGTACACTCAATGCAAATGGGATGTGCATATCGAATATAACTTAGGGTTAAACTCCTTTCCCATTTATGCTTCAACGTTTCTTGTCTATAATAAACTGCAAATGTGATAATAGATTTCTGTTTCACTTCAAATTACTATTGGAATAGATACGTACAGGTACATGTTTTATGTGCACTCATATATGTTTGTGACTGATAATCGATCACTGCTTCAATTGGTTTGATAACGATCACTGATTCTACCTCAACCCTTCACGTTTTTAGCACTAGGGAACATACGCTGGCTATAGATAACAAATGTTTAGGCACATTTTAGGTACTTATTATTGTTAAGAGAAAATTCTCCTTACATACTATAAATATATGTATCTTAATGATATATACACTAAAGTAATACTTTTTATATTAGAATACAATTTAAAACATCACAATATATATAACGTTAAAATATATATGTAGGTACGTAACCCTAGATGCCGTGGATTTGTTTAAACACAATTTCAATTTATATGTTAGCCTTGAACCTTTCATTAGTATTCTTCGAAAAGTTAACCAAATCCAAAACCGAAACTAAAACCGGCGTGTAACAATTGAAAGTGTGAAAACAGTACCCAATTTTCAATTACACATAAATTACTCAATAATTGTGCTCGGATACTCCCAGCCTGTAGAGGAACTTAAATAATCTACCCGACCACTAAATGACTATGGTCGAGTATTTTAGAGAAAAATATATAAATATTAATAGAGACCGATAAATTGGAGTTGAAGATAAATTATGTGAGTGAATATAAAATTTTGGAATAAAAAACAAGAAGAAAGCAATGAAGTTAAGTGAAGAGGAATTGATTTAATTAACAGAAGATAAGTAAAATACTAAAAATTAAGGGGGACGTTGAGAGAATATTCGAACTTTATATGAATTTTTCTTACAATTTCCTTCAAGATATGAAAAAATTCATATTAATAAACAGATATGATTTTTTGTGTTCATCCGAAACAATAAAATTATATAAAAAAGGGAGAAAATAGGGCAAAAAGTTTGAAAACGTAAATATTTTTTTGGTACGTTTGATAGGTTGTTCAACAGAGAATTACTCCAGTTCTGTATATTAAAACAAAGAATTAATATGTTTTCTTATTATTGGTAGTTTTTGTTTATTATATACTCTTGCTGTAGATTTAAGCATAATAAATAACAACAAAATAATTTATTTCATATACCTAATTTTAGATCATCATAAATTTTAATCGACTTAAAATTCGTAATCTGGACTGTCATGCCACTAGAGATGGAAACCATCACGGTTTAATTGGAAACCACATCAAAACTAAGTGTAAGTTTACATTTTTATTGAGAACAGAGTATTAATTAAAGCGCTTAAATCTTTCACTATCAAATCAAAAACAGTCATTCAAAGTACAAATCTGCAATCGAAATCATCAACCTCATTTGGTTTCCCGGTTATATAAATATTTTAGGATATGAAAACTGTGGCAGGCTTTGGTGTGTTTATGGCTAACTTCTTTTAGGTACTGATTTATGTTGCCTTGGAGATCATTCAAACTTTTAAGGAGCATAAGGGACCATTAAGTAGAAGTACCTACTTCTTTTTCACTAGCAACCTGTGTACTATTTCAGTCAACGAGCCTACATATAGAAATATTAATTATTAGAACCTATTTTCCTTTGTAAACCTGCTAAGTCAATTGCATTTCTTTCAGACCACTAGTATATATAAAACTAAATAGAGTAACTTCGCATTTTTTGCAAATATAGACGCATTCTTGCAGGGCAATAGCAGTAGATACCACAGTTTGCTGTTTTAAAGCTGTAGTCTCCTGCCCTTCGCATTTCCTGAATGTCGGTGACCTTATTAGCCTTACATTTATTTATGGCGTCCATCAGTTGGATAAAGACATCCTACTTATTGAGGGTTCGAACAATCCAGGTGCATAGTACTTCGGTCGTTTATCGGGGTCGTCAATAATTGGTTTTCCAGTCATCCTTCCGTCCTTCACTAGCGGCTGATTTTACTTGACTTCAAAAAATAATACCGAACTAACGAAATGGTTCTTAGCCATTTGAATTCTATACAACAATTGTATAGAAGGCCTATATATATATCTAGAACCACGGTAATAACCTAATCTAGGATTATTCTCATCAAAAATGTTTATAAACAGGATTTCTTCGAAAAATTTTCAATAGAATTTAAATCTGTTTTCTATTGATCATTCCTAGTTCAATTGCTTATTTTTGGTATTTGTCATGACATTGTTCTTGGCCGTCTAATCTTACCTAGTTTTAGTGTTCTTAGTGAGCACTTTCACTCTTTTTATTTGTTTTTGGTGTTGGCTTTGTAATCTGTCCTTGTTCCACTTACTTTGCTCGTTTTTAACTGAGATTTTTACTAGGTTTTGTTGCTATTTCACCCGCTTTTGTTAGCACTTCTGCAGGTTTTTAGTGTTATTATGGTGAGATCGTTCTTATTTGTGTTGCCTTGTCTTTTTTTAGTGCTATTAGCTAAGACTTTTAGTCTTTTCAGGTGCTATTAGACTCATTTTTGTCTCTGGTAACTGGTAATTTTACTCGTTTTTAGTGTTGTTTTTCTGATTTTTTCTTTATCTCATATTCTAAGTTTTAAGTGCTTTTTGATGCATTTTTGAATTATTTTTGTTTGTCTTCTCTTGCGAAATTTTTGGTCCTGTTAGCTGATACTTTTTGAATATTTTTTTGCTATTTTCTCCGTTTTTGTTTCTATTAGTTGGCATTTTTGCTTGCTTTTACTATTGGCTTTATATTTATATGTTCGTCCTTGTTTGACTTATCTTACTCATTTTAGTGCTGTAAGCTGTAACTTTTGTTCTTTTTTGGTTTTTCTTGGCTGCTTTTGTTTCTGTTAACTGGCACTTTTTCTTGTTTTTTGAATTGGTTTGTTGAATTTTTCTTTTTCGACTTATCTCTCTTATTTCTAGTAATGTTAGCTAACACTTTTACTCTTTTTTGGTGCTATTTTGCCCGTTTTTGTTTTTGTTTTCAAGCACTTATGCTTATTTTTAGCGTTGGTTTTTGAATAACACTTTTTTGACTTATCTCATTCCTAGTGCTATCAGCTGATACTTTAACTATACATTGTGCTTCTTTACTCGACTTTGTTTCTGGTAGCTGCTAGTTGTGCTTGTTTTTTGGCTGTTGATTTTGCGTACTATTCTTGTTCTATTTATCTTGCTCGTTCTAAGTACTATCAGCTGACACTTTTATGTGTCCTTAGTAGCGTTTTGCTCAATTTTAGTGCTGTTAACTGATACTTTTACTTGGTTTTCGTACTTTTCTGCCTGCTTTTTTGTTATGATGAATGGCATCAATGATAGTTTTTATTGTTTTTTTTATGAAAATATACTTACTAATGCGACTTGTTTTACATTAAGACCGAAAAGTTTTCGGAAATTCTCATTTAAAATTCGCGCGCTGTATATTTTTCGATATTTTATGTAGTTTGGCAGCACTGTCCTTAATTACTATGCCAAAAATGAGCGCGATCTGTCAGACAGTTCGTTTACGGCAGCTGTTGAAACCAGTTCACCTCAGTAGGGCGTTGCGAAAAAAACAATGGAAAAAAATATTGAACAAAGAGTTTGCATCAAATTTTGTGTTTCGAACGAAATTTCGTGTGCAGAATCGTTGCGAATGCTACAAAAGGCTTATGGGGAATCAGTTTTATCGAAAACTCAAGTTTATGAGTGGTACAAAGCCTTCCAGGACGGTCGTACGACCGTCGAAGACATTTCGCAACGCACTACTGAGGTGAACTGGTTTCAACAGCTGCCGTAAACGAACTGTCTGACAGATCGAGCTCATTTTTGGCATAGTAATTAAGGACAGTGCTGCCAAACTACATAAACTTAAAATATCGAAAAATATACAGCGCGCGAATTTTAAATGAGAATTTCCGAAAACTTTTCAGTCTTAATGTAACTGTTTTTGATGATGTTAGTTAGCACTTTGACTTTTGTTTAATATGTTACGCATACACAAATAAATGTATTCAATTTAGTGGGGCAATTCGTAGTTTTGCCCCACTAAAGTAACATTTGTAATATATAAATTACTTTAATATGTCCTATGAAGACTTTCCTAAGCAACGTCTTAACTGATAAGCAAGCCAGACTTGTAAATGGAAGCTATCTATGCAACCTTCATTGAATATGTACTTTTGACATATTTAAAGAACAGCACATAATGTTTCAACATAAATACAAATTCGTAATAAATATGAAGTTAAATTTTACTCTTGAAAATACTTCGAAGTGAAGACATCAAAAGATAATTTTTTTTACAAAAAAATCTCATGTGAACCGTAAAAATAAACAATCTCAAAAATGGCTTCTGGTAAAACGTAAACATTTCAATCAAAAATATTGGCAATATTTTTTTATTAATAATTTATTTTATACTAAATATCCAAAAAAAATGTATGTATGTTAACAAGCTCAGCATATATGGGTACAAATATGTAAGCGCACACATGCTATTTACATATATGTATGTAACATATGTTTGTATGAAAATGTATGCATATGGCAGTGGAGTGTGTATGTTTGTGGTGCAACTAAAATATTCACTTTGTGGCAAGTGAAATGATTTGGTGCACGACAAGCACAAGCTAAGTAGGTTGTAGGGTGCTACGACCTTGTGTGTGCGGTTGTGTGTTCGGTTGTGGTTTGCGGTTGCAGTTTGCCGAAAAGCGAGAAGAAGAAAAATATGAGATAAAAAACTGGCGTCCGTTCTCAAATTTTGTACAAAGCATTAAACTAGTGGAGCAAGTGGAAAAAATCGTTATGGCATAAATCCGATGCTTGAAGAGTTTCTCTTTAAGATT